>NC_142146.1:617500-632500 GCF_024610735.1 Ursus americanus
CCCAAATCCTAACCAGAACCCTAACCCTAATCGGAAACCTAACCCTGGCCCTAACCCTAAACCTAACCCTAGCCCTAAACCTCACCCGAACCCTAACCCTAACCCTAACCGTAACCCTAACCGGAACCCTAACCCGAACCCTAACCCTAACCCTAACCCTAACCGGAAACCTAACCCTAACCCTAACCCTAACCCTAACCCTAGCCCTAAACCTCACACGAACCCTAACCCTAAACCTAACCCTAACACTAACCCTAACCCTACCCTGAACCCTAACCCTCACCCTAACCCTAACCCTAACCCGAACCCTAACCCGAAACCTATCCCTAACCTGAAACCTAACCCTAACCCTAAAACTAACCCTAATCCTAACCCTAACCTGAACCCTAACCCTAACCCTAACCCTAACCCTAACTCTAACCCTCACCCTAACCCTCACCCTTACCCTATCCCGAACCCTAACCCTAACCCGAATACGAACCCTAACCCTAACCCTAACCCTAACCTGAACCCGAACCGTAACCCTAACCCGAAACCTAACCCGAACCCGAATCCTCACCCTAACCCGAACCCTAAACCTAACCCTAACCAGAACCCTAAGCCGAACCCTATCCCTAACCCTAACCCTAACCCTTTCCTGAACCTGAACCCGAAACCGAACCCGAAACTGAACCCTAACCGTAACCCGAAACCAAATACTAACCCTAGCCCTAAACCTCACACGAACCCTAACCCTAACCCGAACCCTAACCCTAACCCTAACACGAACCCGAACCCTAACCCGAAACCTAACCGTAACCCTAACCCGAACCCTATACCAACCCTAACCCGAACCCGAATCCAAACCCTAACCCTAACCCTAACCCTAACCCGAACCCTAACCCTAACCCTAACCCTAACCCGAACCCTAATCCTAACACGAACCCGAACCCTAACACGAACCCGAACCCTAAACCGAACGCTAACCGTAACCCTAACCCGAACCCTATACCTAACCCTAACCCGAACCCGAATCCAAACCCTAACCCTAACCCAAACCTAACCCTAACCCTAACCCTAAACCGAACCCTAAGAGGAACACTAACCCTAACCCGAACCCTAACCCTACCCCTAACCCTAACCCTAATCCGCACCCTAACCCGAACCCTAACCTGAACCCGAACCGTAACCCTAACCCTAACCCTAACCCTAACCCGAACCCTAACCCTACCCCTAACCCTAACCCTAACCCTAACCCGAACCCTAACCCTAACACGAACCCGAACCCTAACACGAACCCGAACCCTAACCCGAACGCTAACCGTAACCCTAACCCGAACCCTATACCTAACCCTAACCCGAACCCGAATCCAAACCCTAACCCTAACCCAAACCTAACCCTAACCCTAACCCTAAACCGAACCCTAAGAGGAACACTAACCCTAACCCGAACCCTAACCCTACCCCTAACCCTAACCCTAACCCGCACCCTAACCCGAACCCTAACCTGAACCCGAACCGTAACCCTAATCCGAACACGAACTCGAACCCTAACCTGAACCCTAACACTAACCCTAAACCGAAACCAAACCCGAACCCTAACCCTAACCCTAACGCTAACCCGAACCCGAAACCAAACCCGAAGCCTGACCCTAACCCTAACCCTAACCCGAACCCTAACCCTACCCGTAACCCTAAACCGAACCCTACCCCTAACCCTAACCCGAACCCTAAACCTAACCCTAACCCGAAACCTAACCCTAACCCTAACGCGAAACCTAACCCTAACCCTACCCTAACCCGAACCCGAACCCTAACCATAACCCTAACCCTAACCCTAACCCTAACACGAACCCTAACCCTAACCCTAACCCGAACCCGAACCTGAACCCTAATCCTAACCCGAACCCTAACCCGAACCGGAACCCTAACACGAACCCGAACCCTAAACTGAACCCGAACCCGAACCCTAACCCTAACCCTAACCCGGATCCTAACCCGAACCCTCACCTGAACCCTACCCGAACCCTAACCGGAATCCTAAAACGAACCCGAACCCTAACCCTAACCCCAACCCTAACCCGAACGCTAACCCGAACCCGAAACCTAACCCGAACCCGAACCCTAACGTGAACCCGAACCCAAACCCGAACCCTAACTTGAACCAGAACCCGAACCCGAACCCTAACCCGAACCCGAACCCGAACCCAAACCCAAACCCTAACCCGAACCCTAACCCGAAGCCTAAACTGAACCCGAACACAAACCCTAACCCTAACCCGAACCCGACCCGAACCCGAACCCGAACCCGAACCCATACCCTAACACGAACCAGAACCCGAACCCGAAACCGAAACCGAACCTGAACCCGAACCCGAAACCGAACCTGAACCCGAACCCGAACCCGAACCCGAACCCAAACCCGAACCCTAACCCAAAAGCACAGAGACCAGGTGAGGGGCTTAGACCATGCCTGGGCAATGTTGTTTCTTACACCTGGGTGTGTGGCATTTTGTTTACCTGGCTACCCCCACTTGGGTTAGGTTTTCCACAGCAAGCACCTATTGTTCCTCAGAAGACGTTTTTGCCCCCGGGGTCTCCGGGCTGTGTTCGTTGGGGTTGAACTCCTGCTAGCAAAACCGCCGGGATGAGGGAAGGGTTCAGACTGTGCCTGGGCCCTGTGGTCTCTTCCAGGTCAGTGTATGGCATTTCCTTCACCTTGCCACAGGCACTTGGGAGCATGTCTGCACGTGGAGATAGACTTTCCTGTGGGAAGCCGGTTTTTTCAAACGGGTCCCAGTGCTGTGCTCCTCTCTTTTCACTCCTGCTGCTAGAAGCCCAGTGAGAATGGGAGGGTTTAGAACATGGCTGGGCACTGTGGTTTCTTCCAGAGAAGTGGATGGCATTTGCTTTACCTTGCCACAACCACTTGGGAGAGGGTCTGCACCTCAGGAAAACTGTTTCCGTGGGAAGCCGGCTTTTTGCCAAACGGGTCTCAGGGCCGTGGGCCTCGGGTGTCCCTCCGGCTCCCCAAAGCACAGGGACGAGGTGAGGGGCTTAGACCATGCCTGGGCAATGTTGTTTCTTACACCTGGGTGTGTGGCATTTTGTTTACCTGGCTACCCCCACTTGGCATAGGTTTTCCACAACAAGCACCTATTGTTCCTCAGAAGTCGTTTTTGCCTCAGGGGTCTCCGGGCTGTGTTCGTTGGGGTTGAACTCCTGCTAGCAAAACCGCCGGGATGAGGGAAGGGTTCAGACTGTGCCTGGGCCCTGTGGTCTCTTCCAGGTCAGTGTATGGCATTTCCTTCACCTTGCCACCGTCACTTGGGAGCATGTCTGCACGTGGAGAAAGACTTTCCCATGGGAAGCCGGTTTTTGTCAAACGGGTCCCAGTGCTGTGCTCCTCTCTTTTCACTCCGGCTGCCAGAAGCCCCATGAGGATGGGAGGGCTTAGAACATGGATGGGCACTGTGGTTTCTTCCAGAGAAGTGGATGGCATTTGCTTTACCTTGCCACAACCACTTGTGAGAGGGTCTGCACATCAAGAAAACTGTTTCTGTGGGAAGCCGGGTTTGGCCAAACGGGTCTCAGGCCCGTGGGTCTCGGGTGTCCGTCCGGCTCCCCAAAGCACAGGGATGAGGTGAGGGGCTTAGACCATGCTTGGGCAATGTTGTTTCTTACACCTGGGTGTGTGGCATTTTGTTTACCTGGCTACCCCTCTTGGGATAGGTTTTCCACAGCAAGAGCATATTGCTCGTCAGAAGCCGTTTTTGAATCAGGGGTCTCCGGGCTGTGTTCGTTGGGGTTGAACTCCTGCTAGCAAATCTGCCGGGATGAGGGAAGGGTTCAGACTGTGCCTGGGCCCTGTGGTCTCTTCCAGGTCAGTGTATGGCATTTCCTTCCCCTTGCCACAGGCACCTGGGAGCATGTCTGCACGTGGAGAAAGACGTTCCCGTGGGAAGCCGGTTTTTGTCCAACGGGTCCCAGTGCTCTGCTCCTCTCTTTTCACTCCTGCTGCCAGAAGCCCAGGGAGGATGGGAGGGCTTAGAACATGGCTGGGCACTGTGGTTTCTTCCAGAGAAGTGGAGGGCATTTGCTTTACCTTGCCACAACCACTTGGGATAGGGTCTGCACCTCAGGATCTGTTTCCGTGAGAAGCCGGCTTTTTGCAAAGAGGTCTCTGGGCCGAGGGCCTCAGGTGTCCCTCTGGCTCCCCAAAGCACAGGGACAAGGTGAGGGGCTTAGACCATGCCTGGGCAATGTAGTTTCTTACACCTGGGTGTGTGGCATAGTTTACCTGGCTACCCCCACTTGGGATAGGTGTTCCACAGCAAGCACCTATTGTTCGTCGGAAGCCGTTTTTGTGCCAGGGGTCTCCGGGCTGTGTTCGTTGGGGTTGAAGTCCTGCTAGCAAAACCGCCGGGTTGAGGGAAGGGTTCAGAGAGTGCCTGGGCCCTGTGGTCTCTTCCACGTCAGTGTATGGCATTTCCTTCCCCTTGCCGCAGGCATCTGGGAGCATGTCTGCACGTGGAGAAAGACTTTCCCGTGGGAAGCCGGTTTTTGTCAAACGGGTCCCAGTGCTCTGCTCCTCTCTTTTCACTCCTGCTGCCAGAAGCCCAGGGAGAATGGGAGGGCTTAGAACATGCCTGGGCACTGTGGTTTCTTCCAGAGAAGTGGAGGGCATTGGCTTTACCTTGCCACAACCACTTGGGATAGGGTTTGCACCTCAGGAAAACTGTTTCCGTGGGAAGCCGGCTTTTTGCAAAGGGGTCTCAGGGCCGAGGGCCTCGGCTGTCCCTCCGGCTCCCCAAAGCACAGGGACGAGGTGAGGGGCTGGGACCACGCCTGGGCAATGTTGTTTCTTACACCTGGGTGTGTGGCATTTTGTTGAGCTGGCTACTCCCACTTGGGATAGGTTTTCCACAGCAAGCGCCTATTGTTCGTCGGAAGCTGTTTTTGCCCCAGGGGTCTCCGGGCTGTGTTCGTTGGGGTTGAACTCCTGCTAGCAAAACCGCCGGGATGAGGGAAGGGTTCAGACTGTGCCTGGGCCCTGTAGTCTCTTCCAGGTCAGTGTATGGCATTTCCTTCCCCTTGCCTCAGGCACCTGGGAGCATATCTGCACGTGGAGAAAGACTTTCCCGTGGGAAGCCGGTTTTTGTCAAACAGGTCCCAGTGCTCTGCTCCTCTCTTTTCACTCCTGCTGCCAGAAGCCCAGGGAGGATGGGAGGGCTTAGAACATGGCTGGGCACTGTGGTTTCTTCCAGAGAAGTGGAGGGCATTTGCTTTACCTTGCCACAACCAGTTGGGATAGGGTCTGCACCTCAGGAAATCTGTTTCCGTGGGAAGCCGGCTTTTTGCAAAGGGGTCTCTGGGCCCAGGGCCTCGGGTGTCCCTCCGGCTCCCCAAAACACAGGGACGAGGTGAGGGGCTTAGACCGTGCCTGGGCAATGTTGTTTCTTACACCTGGGTGTGTGGCATAGTTTACCTGGCTACCCCCACTTGGGATAGGTGTTCCACAGCAAGCACCTATTGTTCGTCGGAAGCCGTTTTTGCCCCAGGGGTCTCCGGGCTGTGTTCGTTGGGGTTGAACTCCTGCTAGCAAAACCGCAGGGTTGAGGGAAGGGTTCAGACTGTGCCTGGGCCCTGTGGTCTCTTCCAGGTCAGTGTATGGCATTTCCTTCCCCTTGCCACAGGCACCTGGGAGCATGTCTGCACGTGGAGAAAGACTTTCCCGTGGGAAGCCGGTTTTTGTCAAACGGGTCCCAGTGCTCTGCTCCTCTCTTTTCACTCCTGCTGCCAGAAGCCCAGGGAGGATGGGAGGGCTTAGAACATGGCTGGGCACTGTGGTTTCTTCCAGAGAAGTGGAGGGCATTTGCTTTACCTTGCCACAACCACGTGGGATAGGGTCTGCACCTCAGGAAAACTGTTCCCGTGGGAAGCTGGCTTTTTGCAAAGGGGTCTCTGGGCCGAGGGACTCAGGTGTCCCTCCGGCTCCCCAAAGCACAGGGACAAGGTGAGGGGCTTAGAACATGCTTGGGCAATGTTGTTTCTTACACCTGGGTGTGTGGCATTTTGTTGAGCTGGCTAACCCCACTTGGGATAGGTTTTCCACAGCAAGCGCCTATTGTTTGTCGGAAGCCGTTTTTGCCTCAGTGTTCTCCGGGCTCTGTTCGTTGGGGTTGAACTCCTGCTAGCAAAACCGCCGGGATGAGGGAAGGGTTCAGACTGTGCCTGGGCCCTGTGGTCTCTTCCAGGTCAGTGTATGGCATTTCCTTCCCCTTGCCACAGGCACCTGGGAGCATGTCTTCACGTGAAGAAAGACGTTCCCGTGGGAAGCCGGTTTTTGTCAAACGGGTCCCAGTGCTCTGCTCCTCTCTTTTCACTCCTGCTGCCAGAAGCCCAGGGAGGATGGGAGGGCTTAGAACATGGCTGGGCACTGTGGTTTCTTCCAGAGAAGTGGAGGGCATTTGCTTTACCTTGCCACAACCACTTGGGATAGGGTCTGCACCTCAGGAAAACTGTTTCCGTGGGAAGCCGGCTTTTTGCAAAGAGGTCTCTGGGCCCAGGGCCTCGGGTGTCCCTCCGGCTCCCCAAAGCACAGGGACGAGGTGAGGGCCTTAGACCGTGCCTGGGCAATGTTGTTTCTTACACCTGGGTGTGTGGCATAGTTTACCTGGCTACCCCCACTTGGGATAGGTGTTCCACAGCAAGCACCTATTGTTCGTCGGAAGCCGTTTTTGCCCCAGGGGTCTCCGGGCTGTGTTCGTTGGGGTTGAACTCCTGCTAGCAAAACCGCCGGGTTGAGGGAAGGGTTCAGACTGTGCCTGGGCCCTGTGGTCTCTTCCAGGTCAGTGTATGGCATTTCCTTCCCCTTGCCACAGGCACCTGGGAGCATGTCTGCACGTGGAGAAAGACTTTCCCGTGGGAAGCCGGTTTTTGTCCAACGGGTCCCAGTGCTCTGCTCCTCTCTTTTCACTCCTGCTGCCAGAAGCCCAGGGAGGATGGGAGGGCTTAGAACATGGCTGGGCACTGTGGTTTCTTCCAGAGAAGTGGAGGGCATTTGCTTTACCTTGCCACAACCACTTGTGAGAGGGTCTGCACCTCAGGAAAACTGTTCCCGTGGGAAGCCTGCTTTTTGCAAAGGGGTCTCTGGGCCCAGGGACTCGGGTGTCCCTCCGGTTCCCCGAAGCACAGGGACGAGGTGAGGGGCTTAGACCATGCCTGGGCAATATTGTTTCTTACACCTGGGTGTGTGGCATAGTTTACCTGGCTACCCCCACTTGGGATAGGTGTTCCACAGCAAGCGCCTATTGTTCCTCGGAAGCCGTTTTTGCCTCAGTGTTCTCCGGGTTGTGTTCTTTGGGGTTGAACTCCTGCTAGCAAAACCGCCGGGTTGAGGGAAGGGTTTAGACTTTGCCTGGGCCCTGTGGTCTCTTCCAGGTCAGTGTATGGCATTTCCTTCCCCTTGCCACAGGCACCTGGGAGCATGTCTGCACGTGGAGAAAGACTTTTCCGTGGGAAGCCGGTTTTTGTCAAACGGGTCCCAGTGCTCTGCTCCTCTCTTTTCACTCCTGCTGCCAGAAGCCCAGGGAGGATGGGAGGGCTTAGAACATGGCTGGGCACTGTGGTTTCTTCCAGAGAAGTGGAGGGCATTTGCATTACCTTGCCACAACCACTTGGGATAGGGTCTGCACCTCAGGAAATCTGTTTCCGTGGGAAGCCGGCTTTTTGCAAAGGGGTCTCTGGGCCCAGGGCCTCGGGTGTCCCTCCGGCTCCCCAAAGCACAGGGACGAGGTGAGGGCCTTAGACCGTGCCTGGGCAATGTTGTTTCTTACACCTGGGTGTGTGGCATAGTTTACCTGGCTACCCCCACTCGGATAGGTGTTCCACAGCAAGCACCTATTGTTCGTCGGAAGCCGTTTTTGCCCCAGGGGTCTCCGGGCTGTGTTCGTTGGGCTTGAACTCCTGCTAGCAAAACCGCCGGGTTGAGGGAAGGGTTCAGACTGTGCCTGGGCCCTGTGGTCTCTTCCAGGTCAGTGTATGGCATTTCCTTCCCCTTGCCACAGGCACCTGGGAGCATGTCTGCACGTGGAGAAAGACTTTCCCGTGGGAAGCCGGTTTTTGTCCAACGGGTCCCAGTGCTCTGCTCCTCTCTTTTCACTCCTGCTGCCAGAAGCCCAGGGAGGATGGGAGGGCTTAGAACATGGCTGGGCACTGTGGTTTCTTCCAGAGAAGTGGAGGGCATTTGCTTTACCTTGCCACAACCACTTGTGAGAGGGTCTGCACCTCAGGAAAACTGTTCCCGTGGGAAGCCGGCTTTTTGCAAAGGGGTCTCTGGGCCCAGGGACTCGGGTGTCCCTCCGGCTCCCCAAAGCACAGGGACGAGGTGAGGGGCTTAGACCATGCCTGGGCAATGTTGTTTCTTACACCTGGGTGTGTGGCATAGTTTACCTGGCTACCCCCACTTGGGATAGGTGTTCCACAGCAAGCACCTATTGTTCGTCGGAAGCCGTTTTTGCCCCAGGGGTCTCCGGGCTGTGTTCGTTGGGCTTGAACTCCTGCTAGCAAAACCGCCGGGTTGAGGGAAGGGTTCAGACTGTGCCTGGGCCCTGTGGTCTCTTCCAGGTCAGTGTATGGCATTTCCTTCCCCTTGCCACAGGCACCTGGGAGCATGTCTGCACGTGGAGAAGGACTTTTCCGTGGGAAGCCGGTTTTTGTCAAACGGGTCCCAGTGCTCTGCTCCTCTCTTTTCACTCCTGCTGCCAGAAGCCCAGGGAGGATGGGAGGGCTTAGAACATGGCTGGGCACTGTGGTTTCTTCCAGAGAAGTGGAGGGCATTTGCATTACCTTGCCACAACCACTTGGGATAGGGTCTGCACCTAAGGAAAACTGTTTCCGTGGGAAGCCGGCTTTTTGCAAAGAGGTCTCTGGGCCGAGGGCCTCATGTGTCCCTCTGGCTCCCCAAAGCACAGGGACGAGGTGAGGGGCTTAGACCATGCCTGGGCAATGTTGTTTCTTACACCTGGGTGTGTGGCATTTTGTTGACCTGGCTACCCCCACTTTGGATACGTTTTCCACAGCAAGCGCCTATTGTTCCTCGGAAGCCGTTTTTGCCTCAGTGTTCTCCGGGTTGTGTTCTTTGGGGTTGAACTCCTGCTATGAAAACCGCCGGGTTGAGGGAAGGGTTCAGACTTTGCCTGGGCCCTGTGGTCTCTTCCAGGTCAGTGTATGGCATTTCCTTCCCCTTGCCACAGGCACCTGGGAGCATGTCTGCACGTGGAGAAAGACTTTCCCGTGGGAAGCCGGTTTTTGTCAAACGGGTCCCAGTGCTCTGTTCCTCTCTTTTCACTCCTGCTGCTAGAAGCCCATGGAGGATGGGACGGCTTAGAACATGGCTGGGCACTGTGGTTTCTTCCAGAGAAGTGGAGGGCATTTGCTTTACCTTGCCACAACCACTTGGGATAGGGTCTGCACCTCAGGAAAACTGTTTCCGTGGGAAGCCGGCTTTTTGCAAAGGGGTCTCAGGGCCGTGAGCCTCGGGTGTCCCTCCGGCTCCCCAAAGCACAGGGACGAGGTGAGGGGCTTAGACCATGCCTGGGCAATGTTGTTTCTTACACCTGGGTGTGTGGCATTTTTTGAGCTGGCTACCCCCACTTGGGATAGGTGTTCCACAGCAAGCACCTCTTGTTCGTCGGAAGCCGTTTTTGCCTCAGGGGTCTCCGGGCTGTGTTCGTTGGGCTTGAACTCCTGCTAGCAAAACCGCCGGGTTGAGGGAAGGGTTCAGACTGTGCCTGGGCCCTGTGGTCTCTTCCAGGTCAGTGTATGGCATTTCCTTCCCCTTGCCACAGGCACCTGGGAGCATGTCTGCACGTGGAGAAAGACTTTCCCGTGGGAAGCCGTTTTTTGTCAAACGTGTCCCAGTGCTCATCTCCTCTCTTTTCACTCCTGCTGCCAGAAGCCTAGGGAGGATGGGACGGCTTAGAACATGGCTGGGCACTGGGGTTTCTTCCAGAGAAGTGGAGGGCATTGGCTTTACCTTGCCACAACCACTTGTGAGAGGGTCTGCACCTCAGGAAAACTGTTTCCGTGGGAAGCCGGCTTTTTGCAAAGCGCTCTCAGGGCCGTGAGCCTCGGGTGTCCCTCCGGCTCCCCAAAGCACAGGGACGAGGTGAGGGGCTTAGACCATGGCTGGGCAATGTTGTTTCTTACACCTGGGTGTGTGGCATTTTGTTGAGCTGGCTACCCCCACTTGGGATAGGTGTTCCACAGCAAGCACTATTGTTCCTCGGAAGCCGTTTTTGCCCCAGGGGTCTCCGGGCTGTGTTCGTTGGGCTTGAACTCCTGCTAGCAAAACCGCCGGGTTGAGGGAAGGGTTCAGACTGTGCCTGGGCCCTGTGGTCTCTTCCAGGTCAGTGTATGGCATTTCCTTCCCCTTGCCACAGGCACCTGGGAGCATGTCTGCACGTGGAGAAAGACTTTCCCGTGGGAAGCCGGTTTTTGTCAAACGGGTCACAGTGCTCTGGTCCTCTCTTTTCACTCCTGTTGCCAGAAGCCCAGGGAGGATGGGAGGGCTTAGAACATACCTGGGCACTGTGGTTTCTTCCAGAGAAGTGGAGGGCATTTGCTTTACCTTGCCAGAACCACTTGGGATAGGGTCTGCACCTCAGGAAAACTGTTTCCGTGGGAAGCCGGCTTTTTGCAAAGGGGTCTCAGGGCCGTGGGCCTCGGGTGTCCCTCCAGCTCCCCAAAGCACAGGGACGAGTTGAGGGGCTTAGACCATGCCTGGGCAATGTTGTTTCTTACACCTGGGTGTGTGGCATTTTGTTGAGCTGGCTACCCCCACTTGGGATAGGTGTTCCACAGCAAGCACCTATTGTTCGTCGGAAGCCGTTTTTGCCCCAGGGGTCTCCGGGCTGTGTTAGTTGATGTTGAACTCCTGCTAGCAAAACCGCCGCGTTGAGGGAAGGGTTCAGACTGTGCCTGGGCCCTGTGGTCTCTTCCAGGTCAGTGTATGGCATTTCCTTCCCCTTGCCACAGGCACCTGGGAGCATGTCTTCACGTGGAGAAAGACTTTCCCGTGGGAAGCCGGTTTTTGTCAAACGGGTCCCAGTGCTCTGCTCCTCTCTTTTCACTCCTGCTGCCAGAAGCCCAGGGAGGATGGGAGGGCTTAGAACATGGCTGGGCACTGTGGTTTCTTCCAGAGAAGTGGAGGGCATTTGCATTACCTTGCCACAACCACTTGGGATAGGGTCTACACCTCAGGAAATCTGTTTCCGTGGGAAGCCGGCTTTTTGCAAATGGGACTCTGGGCCCAGGGCCTCAGGTGTCCCTCCGGCTCCCCAAAGCACAGGGACGAGGTGAGGGGCTTAGACCATGGCTGGGCAATGTTGTTTCTTACACCTGGGTGTGTGGCATTTTGTTGAGCTGGCTACCCACACTTGGGATAGGTTTTCCACAGCAAGCGCCTATTGTTTGTCGGAAGCCGTTTTTGCCTCAGTGTTCTCCGGGCTGTGTTCGTTGGGGTTGAAGTCCTGCTAGCAAAACCGCCGGGATGAGGGAAGGGTTCAGACTGTGCCTGGGCCCTGTGGTCTCTTCCAGGTCAGTGTATGGCATTTCCTTCCCCTTGACACAGGCACCTGGGAGCATGTCTGCACGTGGAGAAAGACTTTCCCCTGGGAAGCCGGTTTTTTTCAAACGGGTCCCAGTGCTCTGCTCCTCTCTTTTCACTCCTGCTGTCAGAAGCCCAGGGAGGATGGGAGGGCTTAGAACATGGCTGGGCCCTGTGGTTTCTTCCAGAGAAGTGGAGGGCATTTGCTTTACCTTGCCACAACCACTTGTGAGAGGGTCTGCACCTCAGGAAAACTGTTTCCGTGGGAAGCCGGCTTTTTGCAAAGGGGTCTCAGGGCCGAGGGCCTCGGGTGTCCCTCCGGCTCCCCAAAGCACAGGGACGAGGTGAGGGGCTTAGACCATGCCTGGGCAATGTTGTTTCTTACACCTGGGTGTGTGGCATAGTTTACCTGGCTACCCCACTTGGGATAGGTGTTCCACAGCAAGCACCTATTGTTCGTCGGAAGCCGTTTTTGCCCCAGGGGTCTCCGGGCTGTGTACGTTGGGGTTGAACTCCTGCTAGCAAAACCGCTGGGATGAGGGAAGGGTTCAGACTGTGCCTGGGCCCTGTGGTCTCTTCCAGGTCAGTGTATGGCATTTCCTTCCCCTTGCCTCAGGCACCTGGGAGCATGTCTGCACGTGGAGAAAGACTTTCCCGTGGGAAGCCGGTTTTTGGCAAACGGGTCCCAGTGCTCTGCTCCTCTCTTTTCACTCCTGCTGCCAGAAGCCCAGGGAGGATGGGAGGGCTTAGAACATGGCTGGGCTCTGTGGTTTCTTCCAGAGAAGTGGAGGGCATTTGCTTTACCTTGCCACAACCACTTGTGAGAGGGTCTGCACCTCAGGAAAACTGTTTCCGTGGGAAGCCGGCTTTTTGCAAAGGGGTCTCAGGGCCGTGAGCCTCGGGTGTCCCTCCGGCTCCCCAAAGCACAGGGACGAGGTGAGGGGCTTAGACCATGGCTGGGCAATGTTGTCTCTTACACCTGGGTGTGTGGCATTTTGTTGAGCTGGCTACCCCCACTTGGGATAGGTTTTCCACATCAAGAGCATATTGTTCCTCGGAAGCCGTTTTTGCCCCAGGGCGTCTCCGGGCTGGGTTCGTTCGGGTTGATGTCTTTTCTCAAAACCGCCGGGATGAGGGAAGGACTCAGACGGTGCCTTCGCACTGTGGTCTCTTACCCGAACCGTACCCTACGGGAACCCAAACACTATACCCTGACCCAGACGCTGACCCTGATCCTGACCATGACCCTGACCCTAACCCGAACCCTAACCCTAACCATAACACCTAACCCTAACCGTAACCCTACCCTGAGCCCTAACCATAACCCTAACACGAACCCTAATCCTAAACAGAACCCTAGCCCTAACCCAAACCCTACCCCTAACCCGAACCCTAACGGGAACCCTAACTCTAACCCTAACCTTAACCGTAACCTGAAATCTAACCCTATCCCGAACCCGAACCCTAACCCGAACCCTAAACGTAACCCTAACCCGAACCCGAACCCTATCCCTAACCTGAACCCGAATCCAAACCCTAACCCTAACCCGAACATAACCCTAACCCTAACCCTAACCCGAACCCTAAGGGGAACTCTAACCCTAACCCGAACCCTAACCAGAACCCGAATCGTAACACTAACCCTAACCCGAACTCGAACCCTCACCTGAACGCTAACACTAACCCTAACCCGAAACCTAACCCTAACCATAACACCTAACCCTAACCGTAACCCTACCCTGAGCCCTAACCATAACCCTAACACGAACCCTAATCCTAAACAGAACCCTAACCCTAACCCTAACTCTAACCCTAACCCAAACCCTAACCCTAACCCGACCCTAACCCTAACCCTGACGCTAACCCTAACCCTAACCCTATCCCTAACCTGAACCCTAACCCTAACCCTAACCCGAATCCTAACCTCAACTTTAACCCTAACCCTAACCCTAACCCGAACTCGAAACCTAATCTGAACCCTAACACTAACCCTAACCCGAAACCAAACCCAAACACTAACGCTAACCCGAACCCTAACCCTACCCCTAACCCTAAACCGAACCCTAACCCGAACCCTAACCCTAACCCTAACCCTAACCCGAACCTGAACCCTCAACCGAACACGAACCCTAACCCTAACCCACACCAAAACCTAACCCTAACTTAACCTAAACCCTAACCCGAACCTAAACCCTAACCATAACCCTAAATCTAACCGAACCCAAACCCTAAACCTCACCCTAACCCTAAGCCGAACTGTAACCCTAACCCTAACCCTAACCCTAAAGCTAACCCAAACCCAAACCCTAACCCTAACCCGAACCTGAACCCTCAACCGAACATGAACCCTTACCCTAACCCTAACCTTAACCTGAACCCTAACCCTAACCCAAACCCGAACCCTAACCCTAACCCGAAACCTAACCCTAACCCTAACCCTAACCCTAACCCTAACCCTAACCCTAAGCATCACCTGAACCCTAACCCTGCCCCTAACCCTAACCCTAACCCTAACCCGAACCAGAACCCTAACCCTAACCGTAACCATAACCCGAACCCTAACCCTAACCCTACCCTAACACTAACCGTATCCCTAACCTGAAACCTAACCCTAACCCTAACCCGAAACCAAATCCAAACACTAACACTAACCCGAACACTAACCCTACCCCTAACCCTAAACCGAACCCTAACCCGAACCCTAACCCTAACCCTAACCCTAACCCGAACCTGAACCCTCAACCGACCACGAACCCTAACCCTAACCCACACCAACACCTAACCCTAACCTTAACCAAAACCCTAACCCTAATCCGAACCTGAACCCTAACCATAACTCTAAACCTAACCCGAGCCCAAACACTAAACCTCACCCTAACCCTAAGCCGAACTGTAACCCTAACCCTAACCATAACTCTAAACCTAACCCGAGCCCAAACACTAAACATCACCCTAACCCTAAGCCGAACTGTAACCCTAACCCGAACCCTAACCCTAACGCTAACCCGAACACAAACCCTAACCCTAACCCGAACCTGAACCGTCAACCGAACATGAACCCTAACCCTAACCCTAACACAAACTCACGCGAATGCTAACCCTAACCCAAACCAAAACCTAACCCTAACCTTAACATGAACCCTAACGCTAACCCGAACCCGAACCCTAACCCTAACCCGAAAACTAACCCTAATCCTAACCCTAACCCTAAGCATCACCTGAACCCTAACCCTTCCCCTAACTCTAACCCTAACGCGAACGAGAACCAGAACACTAACCCTAACCCTAACCCTAACTCTAACCCTAACCCTAAGCATCACCTGAACCCTAACCCTGCCCCTAACCCTAACCCTAACCCGAACCAGAACCCTAACCCTAACCGTAACCATAACCCGCACCGTAACGCTAAA
>NC_142146.1:635000-637500 GCF_024610735.1 Ursus americanus
GCCCTAAACCTCACCCGAACCCTAACCCGAACCCGAACCAGAACCCTAACCCGAACCCTAACCCTAACGCTAACCAGAACCAGAACCCTAACCCTAACCCTAACTCTAACTCTAACCCTAACCCTAAGCATCACCTGAACCCTAACCCTGCCCCTAACCCTAACCCTAACCCTAACCCGAACCAGAACCCTAACCCTAACCATAACCATAACCCGCACCCTAACCCTAACCCTACCCTAACACTAACCCTATCGCTAACCTGAAACCTAACCCTAACCCTAACCCTAACCCTAACTCTAACCCTAACCCTAACCCTAACCCGAAGCTGAACCCTCAACCAAACACGAACCGTAACCCTAACTCTAACACTAACTCACCCGAACCCTAACCCTAACACAACCCGAATCCTAACCCTAACCTTAACCTGAACCCTAACCCTAACCGAACCCGAACCCTAACCCTAACCCTAAACCTAACCCGAAACCAAACCCTAAACCTCACTCTAACCCTAACCCGAACCGTAACCCTAAACCTAACACTAACCCTAACCCTAACGCTAACCCGAACCCTAACCCTAACCCTAAGCCTAACCTAACCTGGACCCGAACCGGATCCCTAACCCGAACCCGAACCCTAACCCTAACCCGACCCTAACCCTAACCTTATCCCTAACCTGAACCCTAACCCTAACCCAAACCCTAACCCGAACCCTAACCCTAACCCGAACCTAACCCTAACCTAACCCTAACCCGAACCCAAACCCGAACCCTAACCCTAACCCTAACCCTAACCCTAACCCTAACCCGAACCTGAATCCACAACTGAACCCAAACCTGAACCCTAACCGTAACCCGAAACCTAATCCTAAACCTAGCCCTAAACCTCACCAGAACCCTAACCCTAACCCTAACCCTAACCCTAACCATAACCCCTAACCCTAACCCTAACCCTAACCCGTACCCTAACCCGTACCTTAACACGAACCCTAACCCGAACCCGAACCGTAACCCTAACCCTAACCCGAACTCGAACCCTAACCTGAACCCTAACACTAACCCTAACCCGAAACCAAACCCAAACCCTAACGCTAAACCGAACCCTAACCCTACCCCTAACCCTAAACCGAACCCTAACCCTAACCCTAACCCTGAACCCTAACCCTAAACGTAACCCTAACCAGAACCCTAACCCGAACCCTAACCCTAACCTGAACCTAACCTTAACCCCAACACTAACCCCAACCCTAAGAGGAACCCTAACCCTAACCAGAACCATAACCCGAACCCTAACACTAACCCTAACCCTAACCTTAACATGAAACCTCACCCTACCCTAACCCGAACCTGAACCCGAAATTGAACCCTAACCCTAACCCTAACCCGAACCCATATCCTAACCCAAACCCGAATCCTAACCCGAACACGAACCCAAACCCGAACCCTAACGCTAACCGTAACCCTAACCCGAATCTGAATCCGCAACTGAACCCGAACCTGACCCCTAACCGTAACCCGAAACCTAATCCTAAACCTAGCCCTAAACCTCACCAGAACCCTAACCCTAACCCTAACCCTAACCATAACCCCTAACCCTAACCCTAACCCTAACCCTACACCGAACCCAAACGATAACCCTAACCCTAACCCTAACCCGAACCCTGACCCTAACCCTAACCCGAACTCTAACCCGAACCCGAACCCTAACCCTAACCCTAATTCTGACCCTAACCATAACCCTAACCCGAACCCTAACCCGAACCCTAACGCTAACCGGAACCCTAACCCTAACCCTAACCCTAACCCTAACCCTAACCTCACCAGAACCCTAACCCTAACCCTAACCCTAACCATAACCCCTAACCCTAACCCTAACCCTAACCCTACACCGAACCCAAACGATAACCCTAACCCTAACCCCAACCCGAACCCTGACCCTAACCCTAACCCGAACTCTAACCCGAACCCGAACCCTAACCCTAACCCTAACCCTAATCCTGACCCTAACCATAACCCTAACCCGAACCCTAACCCGAACCCTAACGCTAACCCGAACCCTAACCCTAACCATAACCCTAACCCGAACCCTAACCCTAACCCGACCCTAACCCTAACCCTAACCCTAATCCTGACCCTAACCATAACCCTAACCCGAACCCTAACCCTAACCCGACCCTTCCCAAAACCTATCCCTAAACTGAACCCTAACCCTAACCCTAACCCTAACACTAACCCAAACCTGAACCCTAACCGTAACCCGAAACCTAATCCTAAACCTAGCCCTAAACCTCACCAGAACCCTAACCCTAACCCTAACTCTAACCATAACCCCTAACCCTAACCCTAACCCTAACCCTACACCGAACCCAAACGATAACCCTAACCCTAACCCTAACCCGAACCCTGACCCTAACCCTAACCCGAACTCTAACCCGAAACCGAACCCTAACCCTAACCCTAACCCAACCCGAACCCTAACCCGAACACTAACCCGAACCCTAACG
>NC_142146.1:640000-660000 GCF_024610735.1 Ursus americanus
GAACCCGAAACCAACCGAACCCTAACCGTAACCCTCACCCGAACCCTAATCCTAAACCTAACCCGAAACCGAATCCAAACCCAAAGCCTAACCCAAACCTAACCCTAACCCTAACCCTAAACCGAACCCTAAGAGGAACACTAACCCTAACCCGAACCCTAACCCGAATCCTAACCCTAACCATAACCCTAACCCTAACCCGAACCTGAACCCTCAACCGAACATGAACCCTAACCCTAACCCTAACCCTAACCCGAACCCGAACCCAAACCCTAAACCTCACCCTAACCCTAATCCGAACACTAAACCTAACCCTAAACCTACCCCGAACCCTAACCCTAACCCTAACCCAAACCCTAACCCGATCCCTAACCCTAACCCTAACCTGAACACGAACCCGAACCCTAACCCGAACCCGAAACCTAACCCTAACCCTAAACCAAACCTAACCCTAACCCTAACCCAAACCCGAACCCTAAGAGGAACTCTAACCCTAACCCGAACCCTAACCCGAATCCGAACCGTAACCCTAACCCTAAACTGAACTCGAACCCTAACCTGAACCCTAACACTAACCCTAACCCGAAACCAAACCCAAACCCTAACCCTAACCCGAACCCTAACCCTAACCCTAACCCGAACCCAAACCTGAACCCTCAACCGAACACAAACCCTAACACTAACCCTAACCAAACTCACCCGAACCCTAACAGAACCCAACCCGAAACCTAACCCTAACCTTAACCTGAAACCTAACCCTAACCCTAACACGAACCCAAACCCGAACCCGAACCAAAAATCTAACCCTAACCCAAACCCGAACGCTAACATGAACCCTAAACCGAACCCTAACCCTAACCCAAACCCGAACCCGAACCCGAACCCTAACCCGAACCCTAACCCTAACCCGAACCCTAACCCGATCCCTAACCCTAACCCTAACCTGAACGCGAACCCGAACCCTAACACTAACCCGAAACCTAATCCTAACCCTAACCCTAACCATAACCAGAAACCCTAACCCTAACCGTAACCCGAAACCTAATCCTAACCGTAGCCCTAAACCTCACCCGAACCCTAACCCTAAACCTAACCCTAACGATAACCAGAAACGGAAACCTAACCCTAACCCTAACCCGAACCTGAACTGCAACCCGAGCCCTAAACCGTCCCTTACCTCAAACCTATCCCTAACCTGAACCCTAACCCTAACCCTAACCAGAACCCTAACCCTAACCGTAACCCTAACCCGAACACTAACCCTAACCCGACCCTAACCCTAACCCTATCCCTAACCTGAAACCTAAACCTAACCCTAAATCTAACCCTAACCCTAACCTGAACCCTAACCCTAACCCTAACCCAACCCGAACCCTAACTCGAACCCTAACCCGAACCCTAACGCTAACCCGAACCCTAACCCTAAACGTAACCCTAATCCAAACCCTAACCCTAACCCGACCCTAACCCTAACCCTAAACATAACCCTCACCCGAACCCTAACCCTAACCCTAACCCGAACCCTAACCCTAACCGTAACCCTAATCCTAACCCTAACCATAACCCTAACCCAAACCCTAACCCTAAACTGACCCTAACCCTAACCCTAAACCTAACCCTAACCCTAACCCTAACCTGACCGATACCCCAACCCTATACCTAACCCTAACCCTAACCGTAACCCTAACCCTAACCCTAACCCGAGCCCAAACACTAACCCTAACCCTAACCCTATCCCTAACCTGAAACCTAACCCTAACCCCAAGCCTAATCCGAAACCGAACGCTAACCCTAACCCTAACCCTAACCCTAACGCTAACCCGAACCCTAACCCTAACCCTAACCCGAACCCGAACACTAACCCAAACCTTAACACTAACCCTATCCCTAACCTTAACACTAACCCTAACCCAAAGCCTAACCAGAACCCGAACCCTAACCCTAACCCTAACCCTAACACTAACCCTAAACCCTGACCGTAACCCTAACTCTAACCCAAACCCTACGCCTAACCCTAACCCTAACCCTAACCTTAACCCTAACCCGAACCCTAACCCGATCCCTAACCCTAACCCTAACCTGAACGTGAACACAAACCCTAACCCGAACCCGAAACCTAACCCTAACCCTAAACCAAACCTAACCCTAACCCTAACCCTAACCCTAACCCTAACCCTAACCCGAACCCTTACCCGAATCCGAACCGTAACCCTAACCCTAACCTGAACTCGAACCCTAACCTGAACCCTAACACTAAACCTAACCCGAAACCAAACCAAAACCCTAACCCTAACTCAAACACTAACCCTACCCCTAACCGTAAACTGAACCCTAACCCTAACACGTACCCTCGCCCGTACCCTAAACCGAACCCTAACCCGAACCCGAACCGTAACCCTAACCATAACCCGAACTCGAACCCTAACCTGAACCCTAACCCTAACCCTAACCCGAAACCAAACCCAAACCCTAACGCTAACCCGAACCCTAACCCTACCCCTAACCCTAAACCGAACCCTAACCGGAACCCTAACCCTAACCCTAACCCTAACCCTAACCCGAACCTGAACCCTAACCATAACCTTAACCTAACCCGAACCCAAACCCTAAACCTCACCCTAACCCTAAACCGAACCGTAACCCTAACCCTAACCCTAACCCTAACCCGAACCCGAACACTACCCCAAACCCTAACGCTAACCCTATCCCTAACCTTAACACTAACCCTAACCCAAAGCCTAACCAGAACCCGAACCCTAACCCTAACCCTAACCCTAACACTAACCTTAAACCCTGACCCTAACCCTAACTCTAACCCTAACCCTACGCCTAAACCTAACCCGAACCCGAACCCAAAACCGAACCCGCACCCTAACCCGAACCCTAACCCTAACCCTAACCCTAACCCTAACCTGAACCCTAACCCTAACCCGAACCCTAAACCTACCCCGAACCCTAACCCGAACCCTAACCCAAACCCTAACCGTAACCCTAACCCGAACCCTAACCCTAACCCGAACCCGAACCCGAATCCTAACCCTAACCCTAACCCAAACCTAACCCTAACCCTAACCCTAACCCTAACCCAAAACCTAATCCTAAACCTAGCCCTAAACCTCACCCGAACCCTAACCCGAACCCGAACCAGAACCCTAACCCGAACCCTAACCCTAACTCGAACCCGAATCAAAACCCTAACCCTAACCCAAACCTAACCCTAACCCTAACCCAAACCCGAACCCTAAGAGGAACTCTAACCCTAACCCGAACCCTAACCCGAATCCGAACCGAAACCCTAACCCTAACCTGAACTTGAACCCTAACCTGAACCCTAACACTAACCCTAACCCGAAACCAAACCCAAACCCTAACCCTAACTCGAACACTAACCCTACCCCTAACCGTAAAATGAACCCTAACCCGAACCCTAACCCTAACCCTAACCCTAACCCTAACCCGTACCCAAACCTGAACCCTCAACCGAACACAAACCCTAACCCTAACCCTAACCAAACTCACCCGAACCCTAACCGTAACCCAACCTGAAACCTAACCCTAACCTTAACCTGAACCTAACCCTAACCCTAACACGAACCCAAACCCGAACCCGAACCAAAAATCTAACCCTAACCCGAACCCGAACGCTAACATGAACCCTAAACTGAACCCTAACCCTAACCCAAACCCGAACCCGAACCCTGACCCAAACCCTAACCCTAACCCGAACCCTAACCCGATCCCTAACCCTAACCCTAACCTGAACGCGAACCCGAACCCTAACACTAACCCGAAACCTAACCCTAACCCGAACATAACCCGAACCCTAACCCTAACCCTAACCGTAACCCTAACACGAACCCGAAACCTAACGTTAACCCTAACCCGAATCCGAAACCTAACCCTAACCCGAACCCGAACACTAACCCGCCCCTAACCCTAACCCAAACCTGAACCGTAACGCGAACCCTAACCCAACCCTTACCCTAACCCTCTCCCTAACCTGAAACCTAACCCTAACCCTAACCCTAACCCTAACCCTCACCAAAACCGAACCCTAACCCTAAACCCAACCCTGAAACTAAACCTAACACTAAACCTAACCCTTAACCGAATCTGAACCCTAACCCTAACCCTAACCCTACCTGAACCCTAACCCTAACCCTAACCCTAACCCTATCCCTAACCTGAAACCTAACCCTAACCCTAACCCTAACCCGAACCCTAACCCTAACCATAACCCTAACCCAAACCCTAACCCTAACCCGACCCTAACCCTAACCATAACCCTCACCCGAACCCTAACCCTAACCCGACCCTAACCCTAACCCGAACCCGAACCCTAACCCTAACCCTAACCCTAACTCTAACCCTAACCCTAACCCTAATCCTAACCCTAACCATAACACTAACCCAAACCCTAACCCTAAACCGACCCTATCCCTAACCCTAACCCTAACCCTAACCCTAACCCTAACACTAACCCAACCGTTACCCCAACCCTATACCTAACCCTAACCCTAACCCTAACCCAAACCCTAACCTTAACCTGAACCCAAACCCCAACCCGAACCCGAAACCTAACCCTAACCCTAAACCTAACCCGACCCCAAACCCTAAACCTCACCCTAACCCTAACCCGAACCGTAACCCTAACCCTAACCCTAACCCTAACCCTAACCCTAATGCTAACCCGAACCCTAACCCTAACCCTAACCCTATCCCTAACCTGAACCCTAACCCTAACCCTAAGATTAATCCGAAATCGAACCCTTACCCTAACCCGAACCCTAACCCTAACCCGAACCTAACCCTAACCCCAACCGTAACCCCAACCCTAAGAGGAACCCTAACCCTAACCGGAACCCTAACCTGAACCCTAACCCTAACGCTAACCCTAATCTGAACCTCACCCTACCCTAACCCGAATCTGAAGCCGAAACTGAACCCTAACCCTAACCCTAAACCGAACCCAAATCCTAACCCTAACCCTAACCCTAACCGGAACCCGAATCTGAACACGAAACCGACCCCGAACCTGAACCCTAACCATAACCCGAAACCTAAACCTAACCGTAGCACTAAACCTCACCCGAACGCTAACCCGAACCCTAACCCTAACCGAACCCTAACCGTAACCCTCACCCGAACCCTAATCCTAATCCTAACCCGAACCCGAATCCAAACCCAAAGCCTAACCCAAACCTAAACCTAACCCTAACCCTAAAACGAACACTAAGAGGAACACTAAACCTAACCCGAACCCTAACCCGATTCCTAACCCTAACCATAACCCTAACCCTAACCCGAACCTGAACCCTCAACCGCACATGAACACTAACCCTAACCCTAACCCTAACCCTAACCCTAAACCTAACACGAACCCAAACCCTAAACCTCACCCTAACCCTAACCCGAACCCTAAACCTAACCCTAACACTACCCCGAACCCTAACCCTAACCCTAACCCTAACCCGATCCCTAACCCTAACCCTAACCTGAACGCGAACCCGAACCCTAACCCAAACCCGAAACATAACCCTAACCCAAACCTAACCCTAACCCAAACCCGAACCCTAAGAGGAACTCTAACCCTAACCCGAACCCTAACCCTAACCCAAACCCGAACCGTAACCCGAACCCTAACCCGACCCTTACCCTAACCCTATCCCTAAACTGAACCCTAACCCTAACCCTAAAACTAACCCGAACCCAAACCCTAACCCTAACCGTAAACCCAAAACGAACCCTAAACCTAACCCTACCCCTAAACTGAAACCTAAGCCTAACCCTAACCCTAACCCTAACCCTAACCCTAACCCTAACCCAAGCCCAAAAACTAACCCTAACCTAACGCTAACCCTATCCCTAACCTTAACCCTATCCCTAACCCTAAGCCTCACCTGAACCCGAACCCTAACTCTAACCCGAACCGTAACCCTAACCCGAACCTAACCCTAACCCCAACCATAACCCCAAACCTAAGAGGAACCCTAACCCTAACCGGAACCCTAACCTGAACCCTAACCCTAACCCTAACCCTAACCTGAACCTCACCCTACCCTAACCCAAATCTGAAGCCGAAATTGAACCCGAACCCTAACCCTAACCCGAACCCAAATCCTAACCAGAACCCTAACCCTAATCGGAAACCTAACCCTGGCCCTAACCCTAAACCTAACCCTAGCCCTAAACCTCACCCGAACCCTAACCCTAACCCTAACCGTAACCCTAACCGGAACCCTAACCCGAACCCGAACCCTAACCCTAACCCTAACCGTAACCCTAACCGGAACCCTAACCCTAACCCTAACCCTAACCCTAGCCCTAAACCTCACACGAACCCTAACCCTAAACCGAACCCTAACACTAACCCTAACCCTACCCTGAACCCTAACCCTCACCCTAACCCTAACCCTAACCCGAACCCTAACCCGAAACCTATCCCTAACCTGAAACCTAACCCTAACCCTAAAACTAACCCTAATCCTAACCCTAACCTGAACCCTAACCCTAACCCTAACCCTAACCCTAACCCGAACCCGAACCTGAACCCTCAACCGAACACAAACCCTAACCCTAACCCTAACCCTAACTCACCCGAACCCTAACACTAACCCAACCTAAAACCTATCCCTAAATTTAACCTGAACCCTAACCCTAACCCTAACCCTAACCCTAACTCTAACCCTCACCCTAACCCTCACCCTTACCCTATCCCGAACCCTAACCCTAACCCGAATACGAACCCTAACCCTAACCCTAACCCTAACCTGAACCCGAACCGTAACCCTAACCCGAAACCTAACCCGAACCCGAATCCTCACCCTAACCCGAACCCTAAACCTAACCCTAACCAGAACCCTAACCCGAACCCTATCCCTAACCCTAACCCTAACCCTTTCCTGAACCTGAACCCGAAACCGAACCCGAAACTGAACCCTAACCGTAACCCGAAACCAAATACTAACCCTAGCCCTAAACCTCACACGAACCCTAACCCTAACCCGAACCCTAACCCTAACCCTAACCCTAACACGAACCCGAACCCTAACCCGAACCCTAATCCTAACACGAACCCGAACCCTAACACGAACCCGAACCCTAAACCGAACGCTAACCGTAACCCTAACCCGAACCCTATACCTAACCCTAACCCGAACCCGAATCCAAACCCTACCCCTAACCCAAACCTAACCCTAACCCTAACCCTAAACCGAACCCTAAGAGGAACACTAACCCTAACCCGAACCCTAACCCTACCCCTAACCCTAACCCTAACCCGCACCCTAACCCGAACCCTAACCTGAACCCGAACCGTAACCCTAACCCTAACCCTAACCCGAACCCTAACCCTACCCCTAACCCTAACCCTAACCCTAACCCGAACCCTAACCCTAACACGAACCCGAACCCTAACACGAACCCGAACCCTAACCCGAACGCTAACCGTAACCCTAACCCGAACCCTATACCTAACCCTAACCCGAACCCGAATCCAAACCCTAACCCTAACCCAAACCTAACCCTAACCCTAACCCTAAACCGAACCCTAAGAGGAACACTAACCCTAACCCGAACCCTAACCCTACCCCTAACCCTAACCCTAACCCGCACCCTAACCCGAACCCTAACCTGAACCCGAACCGTAACCCTAATCCTAACACGAACTCGAACCCTAACCTGAACCCTAACACTAACCCTAAACCGAAACCAAACCCGAACCCTAACCCTAACCCTAACGCTAACCCGAACCCGAAACCAAACCCGAAGCCTGACCCTAACCCTAACCCTAACCCGAACCCTAACCCTACCCGTAACCCTAAACCGAACCCTACCCCTAACCCTAACCCGAACCCTAAACCTAACCCTAACCCGAAACCTAACCCTAACCCTAACGCGAAACCTAACCCTAACCCTACCCTAACCCGAACCCGAACCCTAACCATAACCCTAACCCTAACCCTAACCCTAACACGAACCCTAACCCTAACCCGAACCCGAACCCGAACCCGAACCCTAATCCTAACCCGAACCCTAACCCGAACCGGAACCCTAACACGAACCCGAACCCTAAACTGAACCCGAACCCGAACCCTAACCCTAACCCTAACCCGGATCCTAACCCGAACCCTCACCTGAACCCTACCCGAACCCTAACCGGAATCCTAAAACGAACCCGAACCCTAACCCTAACCCCAACCCTAACCCGAACGCTAACCCGAACCCGAAACCTAACCCGAACCCGAACCCTAACGTGAACCCGAACCCAAACCCGAACCCTAACTTGAACCAGAACCCGAACCCGAACCCTAACCCGAACCCGAACCCGAACCCAAACCCAAACCCTAACCCGAACCCTAACCCGAAGCCTAAACTGAACCCGAACCCAAACCCTAACCCTAACCCGAACCCGACCCGAACCCGAACCCGAACCCGAACCCATACCCTAACACGAACCAGAACCCGAACCCGAACCCGAAACCGAACCTGAACCCGAACCCGAAACCGAACCTGAACCCGAACCCTAACCCGAACCCGAACCCTAACCCGAACCCTAACCCAAAAGCACAGAGACGAGGTGAGGGGCTTAGACCATGCCTGGGCAATGTTGTTTCTTACACCTGGGTGTGTGGCATTTTGTTTACCTGGCTACCCCCACTTGGGTTAGGTTTTCCACAGCAAGCACCTATTGTTCCTCAGAAGACGTTTTTGCCCCCGGGGTCTCCGGGCTGTGTTCGTTGGGGTTGAACTCCTGCTAGCAAAACCGCCGGGATGAGGGAAGGGTTCAGACTGTGCCTGGGCCCTGTGGTCTCTTCCAGGTCAGTGTATGGCATTTCCTTCACCTTGCTACAGGCACTTGGGAGCATGTCTGCACGTGGAGATAGACTTTCCTGTGGGAAGCCGGTTTTTTCAAACGGGTCCCAGTGCTGTGCTCCTCTCTTTTCACTCCTGCTGCTAGAAGCCCAGTGAGAATGGGAGGGTTTAGAACATGGCTGGGCACTGTGGTTTCTTCCAGAGAAGTGGATGGCATTTGCTTTACCTTGCCACAACCACTTGGGAGAGGGTCTGCAGCTCAGGAAAACTGTTTCCGTGGGAAGCCGGCTTTTTGCCAAACGGGTCTCAGGGCCGTGGGCCTCGGGTGTCCCTCCGGCTCCCCAAAGCACAGGGACGAGGTGAGGGGCTTAGACCATGCCTGGGCAATGTTGTTTCTTACACCTGAGTGTGTGGCATTTTGTTTACCTGGCTACCCCCACTTGGCATAGGTTTTCCACAACAAGCACCTATTGTTCCTCAGAAGTCGTTTTTGCCTCAGGGGTCTCCGGGCTGTGTTCGTTGGGGTTGAACTCCTGCTAGCACAACCGCCGGGATGAGGGAAGGGTTCAGACTGTGCCTGGGCCCTGTGGTCTCTTCCAGGTCAGTGTATGGCATTTCCTTCACCTTGCCACAGGCACTTGGGAGCATGTCTGCACGTGGAGAAAGACTTTCCCATGGGAAGCCGGTTTTTGTCAAACGGGTTCCAGTGCTCTGCTCCTCTCTTTTCACTCCTGCTGCCAGAAGCCCAGTGAGGATGGGAGGACTTAGAACATGGCTGGGCACTGTGGTTTCTTCCACAGACGAGGATGGCATTTCCTTCACCTTGCCACAGGCACTTGGGAGCATGTCTGCACGTGGAGATAGACTTT
Organism: Ursus americanus; assembly: GCF_024610735.1. Classification (NCBI taxonomy): domain Eukaryota; kingdom Metazoa; phylum Chordata; class Mammalia; order Carnivora; family Ursidae; genus Ursus; species Ursus americanus. The sequence goes on from NC_142146.1 coordinate 649,684, forward strand.
CCCGTGGGAAGCCTGTTTTTGTCAAACGGGTCCCAGTGCTGTGCTCCTCTCTTTTCACTCCGGCTGCCAGAAGCCCAGTGAGGATGGGAGGGCTTAGAACATGACTGGGCACTGTCGTTTCCTCCAGAGACGTGGATGGCATTGCTATACCTTGCCACAACCACTTGTGAGAGGGTCTGCACATCAAGAAAACTGTTTCTGTGGGAAGCCGGGTTTGGCCAAACGGGTCTCAGGCCCGTGGGTCTCGGGTGTCCGTCCGGCTCCCCAAAGCACAGGGATGAGGTGAGGGGCTTAGACCATGCTTGGGCAATGTTGTTTCTTACACCTGGGTGTGTGGCATTTTGTTTACCTGGCTACCCCTCTTGGGATAGGTTTTCCACAGCAAGAGCATATTGCTCGTCAGAAGCCGTTTTTGAATCAGGGGTCTCCGGGCTGTGTTCGTTGGGGTTGAACTCCTGCTAGCAAAACGGCCGGGATGAGGGAAGGGTTCAGACTGTGCCTGGGCCATGTGGTCTCTTCCAGGTCAGTGTATGGCATTTCCTTCCCCTTGCCACAGGCACCTGGGAGCATGTCTGCACGTGGAGAAAGACTTTCCCGTGGGAAGCCGGTTTTTGTCAAACGGGTCCCAGTGCTCTGCCCCTCTCTTTTCACTCCTACTGCCAGAAGCCCAGGGAGGATGGGAGGGCTTAGAACATGGCTGGGCACTGTGGTTTCTTCCAGACAAGTGGAGGGCATTTGCTTTACCTTGCCACAACCACTTGGGATAGGGTCTGCACTTCAGGAAAACTGTTTCCGTGGGAAGCCGGCTTTTTGCAAAAGGTCTCTGGGCCGAGGGCCTCAGGTGTCCCTCCGGCTCCCCAAAGCACAGGGACAAGGTGAGGGGCTTAGACCATGCCTGGGCAATGTTGTTTCTTACACCTGGGTGTGCGGCATTTTGTTGAGCTGGCTACCCCCACTTGGGATAGGTTTTCCACAGCAAGCGCCTAGGAAGCCGTTTTTGCCTTAGTGTTCTCCGGGCTGTGTTCGTTGGGGTTGAACTCCTGCTAGCAAAACCGCTGGGATGAGGGAAGGGTTCAGACTGTGCCTGGGCCCTGTGGTCTCTTCAAGGTCAGTGTATGGCATTTCCTTCCCCTTGCCACAGGCACCTGGGAGCATGTCTTCACGTGGAGAAAGACTTTCCCGTGGGAAGCCGGTTTTTGTCAAACGGGTCCCAGTGCTCTGCTCCTCTCTTTTCACTCCTGCTGCCAGAAGCTCAGGGAGGATGGGAGGGCTTAGAACATGGCTGGGCACTGTGGTTTCTTCCAGAGAAGTGGAGGGCATTTGCTTGACCTTGCCACAACCACTTGTGAGAGGGTCTGCACCTCAGGAAAACTGTTTCCGTGGGAAGCCTGCTTTTTGCAAAGGGGTCTCAGGGTCGTGGGCCTCGGCTGTCCCTCCGGCTCCCCAAAGCACAGGGACGAGGTGAGGGGCTTAGACCATGCCTGGGCAATGTTGTTTCTTACACCTGGGTGTGTGGCATTTTGTTGACCTGGCTACCCCCACTTGGGATAGGTTTTCCACAGCAAGCGCCTATTGTTCGTCGGAAGCCGTTTTTGCCCCAGGGGTCTCCGGGCTGTGTTCGTTGGGGTTGAAGTCCTGCTAGCAAAACCGCCGGGATGAGGGAAGGGTTCAGACTGTGCCTGGGCCCTGTGGTCTCTTCCAGGTCAGTGTATGGCATTTCCTTCCCCTTGCCACAGGCACCTGGGAGCATGTCTGCACGTGGAGAAAGACTTTCCCGTGGGAAGCCGGGTTTTGTCAAACAGGTCCCAGTGCTCTGCTCCTCTCTTTTCACTCCTGCTGCCAGAAGCCCAAGGAGGATGGGAGGGCTTAGAATATGGCTGGGCACTGTGGTTTCTTCCAGAGAAGTGGAGGGCATTTGCTTTACCTTGCCACAACCACTTGGGATAGGGTCTGCACCTCAGTAAAGCTGTTTCCGTGGGAAGCCGGCTTTTTGCAAAGAGGTCTCTGGGCCGAGGGCCTCATGTGTCCCTCTGGCTCCCCAAAGCACAGGGACGAGGTGAGGGGCTTAGACCATGCCTGGGCAATGTTGTTTCTTACACCTGGGTGTGTGGCATTTTGTTGACCTGGCTACCCCCACTTGGGAAAGGTTTTCCACAGCAAGTGCCTATTGTTCGTCGGAAGCCGTTTTTGCCCCAGGGGTCTCCGGGCTGTGTTCATTGGGGTTGAACTCCTGCTAGCAAAACCGCCGGGTTGAGGGAAGGGTTCAGACTGTGCCTGGGCCCTGTGGTCTCTTCCAGGTCAGTGTATGGCATTTCCTTCCCCTTGCCACAGGCACCTGGGAGCATGTCTGCACGTGGAGAAAGACTTTCCTGTGGGAAGCCGGTTTTTGTCCAACGGGTCCCAGTGCTCTGCTCCTCTCTTTTCACTCCTGCTGCCAGAAGCCCAGGGAGGATGGGAGGGCTTAGAACATGGCTGGGCACTGTGGTTTCTTCCAGAGAAGTGGAGGGCATTTGCTTTACCTTGCCACAACCACTTGTGAGAGGGTCTGCACCTCAGGAAAACTGTTCCCGTGGGAAGCCTGCTTTTTGCAAAGGGGTCTCAGGGCCGTGGGCCTCGGCTGTCCCTCCGGGTCCCCAAAGCACAGGGATGAGGTGAGGGGCTTAGACCATGCCTGGGCAATGTTGTTTCTTACACCTGGGTGTGTGGCATTTTGTTGACCTGGCTACCCCCACTTGGGATAGGTTTTCCACAGCAAGCGCCTATTGTTAGTCCGAAGCCGTTTTTGCCCCAGGGGTCTCCGGGCTGTGTTCGTTGGGGTTGAACTCCTGCTAGCAAAACCGCCGGGATGAGGGAAGGGTTCAGACTGTGCCTGGGCCCTGTGGTCTCTTCCAGGTCAGTGTATGGCATTTCCTTCCCCTTGCCTCAGGCACCTGGGAGCATGTCTGCACGTGGAGAAAGACTTTCCCGTGGGAAGCCGGTTTTTGTCAAACAGGTCCCAGTGCTCTGCTCCTCTCTTTACACTCCTGCTGCCAGAAGCCCAGGGAGGATGGGAGGGCTTAGAACATGGCTGGGCACTGTGGTTTCTTCCAGAGAAGTGGAGGGCATTTGCTTTACCTTGCCACAACCACTTGGGATAGGGTCTGCACCTCAGGAAATCTGTTTCCGTGGGAAGCTGGCTTTTTGCAAAGGGGTCTCTGGGCCCAGGGACTCGGGTGTCCCTCCGGCTCCCCAAAGCACAGGGACGAGGTGAGGGGCTTAGACCATGCCTGGGCAATGTTGTTTCTTACACCTGGGTGTGTGGCATAGTTTACCTGGCTACCCCCACTTGGGATAGGTGTTCCACAACAAGCACCTATTGTTCGTCGGAAGCCGTTTTTGCCCCAGGGGTCTCCGGGCTGTGTTCGTTGGGGTTGAACTCCTGCTAGCAAAACCGCCGGGTTGAGGGAAGGGTTCAGAGAGTGCCTGGGCCCTGTGGTCTCTTCCAGGTCAGTGTATGGCATTTCCTTCCCCTTGCCACAGGCACCTGGGAGCATGTCTTCACGTGGAGAAAGACTTTCCCGTGGGAAGCCGGTTTTTGTCAAACGGGTCCCAGTGCTCTGCTCCTCTCTTTTCACTCCTGCTGCCAGAAGCCCAGGGAGGATGGGAGGGCTTAGAACATGGCTGGGCACTGTGGTTTCTTCCAGAGAAGTGGAGGGCATTTGCTTTACCTTGCCACAACCACTTGTGAGAGGGTCTGCACCTCAGGAAAACTGTTTCCGTGGGAAGCCTGCTTTTTGCAAAGGGGTCTCAGGGTCGTGGGCCTCGGCTGTCCCTCCGGCTCCCCAAAGCACAGGGACGAGGTGAGGGGCTTAGACCATGCCTGGGCAATGTTGTTTCTTACACCTGGGTGTGTGGCATTTTGTTGACCTGGCTACCCCCACTTGGGATAGGTTTTCCACAGCAAGCGCCTATTGTTCGTCGGAAGCCGTTTTTGCCCCAGGGGTCTCCGGGCTGTGTTCGTTGGGGTTGAACTCATGGTAGCGAAACCGCCGGGATGAAGGAAGGGTTCAGACTGTGCCTGGGCCCTGTGGTCTCTTCCAGGTCAGTGTATGGCATTTCCTTCCCCTTGCCACAGGCACCTGGGAGCATGTCTGCACGTGGAGAAAGACTTTCCCGTGGGAAGCCGGTTTTTGTCAAACGGGTCCCAGTGCTCTGCTCCTCTCTTTTCACTCCTGCTGCCAGAAGCCCAGGGAGGATGGGAGGGCTTAGAACATGGCTGGGCACTGTGGTTTCTTCCAGAGAATTGGAGGGCATTTGCTTTACCTTGCCACAACCACGTGGGATAGGGTCTGCACCTCAGGAAAACTGTTCCCGTGGGAAGCTGGCTTTTTGCAAAGGGGTCTCTGGGCCGAGGGCCTCAGGTGTCCCTCCGGCTCCCCAAAGCACAGGGACAAGGTGAGGGGCTTAGAACATGCCTGGGCAATGTTGTTTCTTACAACTGGGTGTGAGGCATTTTGTTGAGCTGGCTACCCCCACTTGGGATAGGTTTTCCACAGCAAGAGCATATTGATCGACAGAAGCCGTTTTCGCCCCAGGGGGTCTCCGGGCTGGGTTCCTTCGGGTTGAACTCCTGCTAGCAAAACCGCCGGGATGAGGGAAGGGCTCAGACGGTGCCTGGGCCCTGTGGTCTCTTACAGGTCACTGTATGGCATTTCCTTCACCTTGCCACAGGCACTTGGGAGCATGTCTGAACGGGAAGAAGGACTTTTTGGTGGGAAGCCGGTTTTTGTCAAACGGGTCCCAGTGCTGTGCTCCACTCTTTTCACTCCGGCTGCCAGAAGCCCAGTGACGATGGGAGGGCTTAGCACATGGCTGGGCACTGTGGTTTCTTCCAGAGAAATGGATGGCATTTGCTTTACCTTGCCACAACCACTTGTGATAGGGTCCGCACCTCAGGAAAACTATTTCCGTTGGAAGCCGGCTTTTTGCCAAACGGGTCTCAGGGCCATGGGCCTCGGGTGTCCCTCAGGCTCCCAAAAGCACAGGGACGAGGTGAGGGGCTTAGACCATGCCTGGGCAATGTAGTCTCTTACACCTGGTTGTGTGGCATTTTGTTTATCTGGCTACCCCCACTTGGGATAGGTTTTCCACAGCAAGAGCATATTGCGCTTAGGAAGCCGTTTATGCCCCAGGGGGTCTCCCGGCTGGGTTCGTTGGGGTTGAACTCCTGGTAGCAAAACCGCCTGGATGAGGGGAGGGCTCAGATGGTGCCTGGGCCCTGTGGTCTCTTCCAGGTCAGTGTATGGCATTTCCTTCACCTTGCCACAGGCACTTGGGAGCATGTCTGCAACATGAAGAAAGACTTTTTGGTGGGAAGCGGGTTTTTGTCAAACGGGTCCCAGTGCTGTGCTCCTCTCTTTTCCCTCCTGCTGCCAGAAGCCAAGTGAGGATCGGAGGGCTTAGCACATGGCTGGGCACCGTGGTTTCTTCCAGAGAAGTGGATGGCATTTGCTTTGCCTTGCCACAACCACTTGTGATAGGGTCCGCACCTCAGGAAAACTGTTTCCGTTGGAAGCCGGCTTTTTGCCAAACGGGTCTCAGGGCCGTGGGTCTCGGGTATCCCTCAGGCTGCCAAAAGCACACGGACGAGGTGAGGGGCTTAAACCATGCCTGGGGAATGTTGTCTCTTACACCTGGGTGTGTGGCATTTTGTTTACCTGGCTACCCCCACTTGGGATAGGTTTTCCACAGCAAGAGCATATTGCGCTTAGGAAGCCGTTTTTGCCCCAAGGGGTCTCCGGGCTGGGTTCCTTCGGGTTGAACTCCTGCTAGCAAAACCGCCAGGATGAGGGAAGGGCTCAGATGGTGCCTGGGCCCTGTGCTCTCTTACAGGTCAGTGTATGGCATTTCCTTCACCTGCCACAGGCACTTGGGAGCATGTCTGCACGTGGAGAAGGACTTTTTCGTGGGAAGCCGGTTTTTGTGAAACGGGTCCCAGTGCTGTGCTCCTCTCTTTTCCCTCCTGCTGCCAGAAGCCCAGTGACGATGGGAGAGCTTAGCACATGGCTGGGCACTGTGGTTTCTTCCAGAGAAGTGGATGGAATTTGCTTTACCTTGCCACAACCACTTGTGATAGGGTCCGCACTCAGGAAAACTGTTTCCATTGGAAGCCGGATTTTGCCAAACGGGTCTCTGGGCCGTGGGCCTCGGGTGTCCCTCAGGTTCCCAAAAGCACAGGGACGAGGTGAGGGGCTTAGACCATGCCTGGGCAATGTTGTCTCTTACACCTGGGTGTGTGGCATTTTGTTTACCTGGCTACCCCCACTTGGGATAGGTTTTCCACAGCAAGAGCATATTGCTCATCAGAAGCCGTTTTTGCCCCAGGGGGTCTTCGGGCTGGGTTCCTTCGGGTTGAACTCCTGCTAGCAAAATCGCCGGGATGAGGGAAGGGCTCAGACGGGGCCTGGGCCCTAAGGTCTCTTACAGGTCAGTGTATGGCATTTCTTTCACCTTGCCACAAGCACTTGGGAGCATGTCTACACGTGAAGAAAGACTTTTTCGTGGGAAGCCGGTTTTTCTCAAACGGGTCCCAGTGTTGTGCTCCCCTCTTTTCCCTCCTGCTGCCAGAAGCCCAGTGACGATGGGAGGGCTTAGCACATGGCTGGGCACTGTGGTTTCTTCCAGAGAAGTGGATGGCATTTGCTTTACCTTGCCACAACCACTTGTGATAGGGTCCGCACCTCAGGAAAACTGTTTCCGTTGGAAGCCGGCTTTTTGCCAAACGGGTCTCAGGGCCGTGGGCCTCGGGTGTCCCTCAGGCTCCCAAAAGCACAGGGACGAGGTGAGGGGCTTAGACCATGCCTGGGCAATGTTGTCTCTTACACCTGGGTGTGTGGCATTTTGTTGAGCTGGCTACCCCCACTTGGGATAGGTTTGCCACATCAAGAGCATATTGTTCCTCGGAAGCCGTTTTTGCCCCAGGGCGTCTCCGGGCTGGGTTCGTTCGGGTTGATGTCTTTTCTCAAAACCGCCGGGATGAGGGAAGGACTCAGACGGTGCCTTCGCACTGTGGTCTCTTACCCGAACCGTACCCTAAGGGAACCCAAACACTATACCCTGACCCAGACGCTGACCCTGATCCTGACCATGACCCTGACCCTAACCCGAACCCTAACCCTAACCATAACACCTAACCCTAACTGTAACCCTACCCTGAGCCCTAACCATAACCCTAACACGAACCCTAATCCTAAACAGAACCCTAGCCCTAACCCAAACCCTACCCCTAACCCGAACCCTAACGGGAACCCTAACTCTAACCCTAACCTTAACCGTAACCTGAAATCTAACCCTATCCCAAACCCGAACCCTAACCCGAACCCTAAACGTAACCCTAACCCGAACCCGAACCCTATCCCTAAACTGAACCCGAATCCAAACCCTAACCCTAACCCGAACCTAACCCTAACCCTAACCCTAACCCGAACCCTAAGGGGAACTCTAACCCTAACCCGAACCCTAACCAGAACCCGAATCGTAACACTAACCCTAACCCGAAATCGAACCCTCACCTGAACGCTAACACTAACCCTAACCCGAAACCTAACCCTAACCATAACACCTAACCCTAACCGTAACCCTACCCTGAGCCCTAACCATAACCCTAACACGAACCCTAATCCTAAACAGAACCCTAACCCTAACCCTAACCCTAACCCTAACCCTAACTCACCCGAACCCTAACCGTAACCCAACCCGAAACCTAACCCTAACCTTAACCTGAACCCTAACCCTAACCCTAACACGAACCCAAACCCGAACCCGAACCCAAAATCTAACCCTAACCCGAACCCGAACCATAACCTGAACCCTAAACCGAACCCTAACCCTAACCCAAACCTGAACCCGAACTCTAACCCTACCCGAAGCGTAACCCGATCCCTAACCCTAACCCTAACCTGAACGCGAACCTGAACCCTAACACTAACCCGAAACCTAACCCTAACCCGAACCTAACCCAAATCCTAACCCTAAACCAAACCCTAACCCTAACCCGAAACCTAACCTTAACCCGAACCCGAACATTAACCGGAACCCTAACCCTAACCCAAACCTGAACCGTACCTGAACCCTAACCCGACCCTTACCCTAACCCTCTCCTAACCTGAAACCTAACCCTAACCCTAATCCTAACCCTAACCCTAAACCTCACCCGAACCCTAACCCTAACCCGAACCCGAACCCTAACCCTAACCCGAACCCTAACCTAAACCCGAAACCTAACCGAACCCTAACCCGAACTCTAACCTGAACCCGAATCCTAACACTAACCCTAACGCAACCCGAACCCTAACCCGAACCCTATCCCGAACCCTAACGCTAACACGAACCCTAACCCTAACCATAACCCTAACCCAAACCCTAACCCTAACCCTAACCCTACCCTACCCTATCCCTAATCTGAACACTAACCCTAACCCCTAACCCGAATCCTAACCTCAACTTTAACCCTAACCCTAACCCTAACCCTAACCGGAACTCGAAACCTAATCTGAACCCTAACACTAACCCTAACCCGAAACCAAACCCAAACACTAACGCTAACCCGAACCCTAACCCTACCCCTAACCCTAAACCGAACCCTAACCCGAACCCTAACCCTAACCCTAACCCTAACCCCGAACCTGAACCCTCAACCGAACACGAACCCTAACCCTAACCAACACCAAAATCTAACCCTAACTTAACCTAAACCCTAACCGAACCTAAACCCTAACCATAACCCTAAATCTAACCGAACCCAAACCCTAAACCTCACCCTAACCCTAAGCCGAACTGTAACCCTAACCCTAACCCTAACCCTAAAGCTAACCCGAACCCTAACCCTAACCCTAACCCGAACCTGAACCCTCAAGCCGAACATGAACCCTTACCCTAACCCTAACCTTAACCTGAACCCTAACCCTAACCCAAACCCGAACCCTAACCCTAACCCGAAACCTAACCCTAACCCTAACCCTAACCCTAACCCTAAGCATCACCTGAACCCTAACCCTGCCCCTAACCCTAACCCTAACCCTAACCCGAACCAGAACCCTAACCCTAACCGTAACCATAACCCGAACCCTAACCCTAACCCTACCCTAACACTAACCGTATCCCTAACCTGAAACCTAACCCTAACCCTAACCCTAACCCGAAACCAAACCCAAACACTAACACTAACCCGAACACTAACCCTACCCCTAACCCTAAACCGAACCCTAACCCGAACCCTAACCCTAACCCTAACCCGAACCTGAACCCTCAACCGACCACGAACCCTAACCCTAACCCACACCAAACCTAACCCTAACCTTAACCAAAACCCTAACCCTAATCCGAACCTGAACCCTAACCATAACTCTAAACCTAACCCGAGCCCAAACACTAAACCTCACCCTAACCCTAAGCCGAACTGTAACCCTAACCCTAACCATAACTCTAAACCTAACCCGAGCCCAAACACTAAACCTCACCCTAACCCTAAGCCGAACTGTAACCCCTAACCCGAACCCTAACCCTAACGCTAACCCGAACACAACCCTAACCCTAACCCGAACCTGAACCGTCAACCGAACATGAACCCTAACCCTAACCCTAACACAAACTCACCCGAATGCTAACCCTAACCCAAACCAAAACCTAACCCTAACCTTAACATGAACCCTAAACCTAACCCGAACCCGAACCCTAACCCTAACCGAAAACTAACCCTAATCCTAACCCTAACCCTAAGCATCACCTGAACCCTAACCCTTCCCCTAACTCTAACCCTAACGCGAACGAGAACCAGAACACTAACCCTAACCTAACCCTAACTCTAACCCTAACCCTAAGCATCACCTGAACCCCTAACCCTGCCCCTAACCCTAACCCTAACCCGAACCAGAACCCTAACCCTAACCGTAACCATAACCCGCACCGTAACGCTAACCCTACCCTAACACTAACCCTATCCCTAATGTGAACCCTAACCCTAACCCTAACCCTAACCCTAACTCTAACCCTAACCCTAACCCTAACCCGAAGCTGAACCCTCAACCAAACACGAACCGTAACCCTAACTCTAACACTAACTCACTCGAACCCTAACCCTAACACAACCCGAATCCTAACCCTAACCTTAACCTGAACCCTAACCCTAACCGAACCCGAACCCTAACCCTAACCCTAAACCTAACCCGAAACCAAACCCTAAACCTCACTCTAACCCTAACCCGAACCGTAACCCTAAACCTAACACTAACCCTAACCCTAACGCTAACCCGAACCCTAACCCTAACCCTAAGCCTAACC
>NC_142146.1:662500-680000 GCF_024610735.1 Ursus americanus
CCGAACCCTAACCCTAACCGTAACCCTAACCCGAACACTAACCCAACCCTAACCCGAACCCTAACCCTAACCCTAACCCAAACCCTAACCCTAACCCTAACCCTAACCCTAACCCTAACTCTAACCCTAACCCTAACCCTAATCCTAACCCTAACCATAACCCTAACCCAAACCCTAACCCTAAACCGACCCTATCCCTACCCTAACCCTAACCCTAACCCTAACCCTGACACTAACCCGACCGTTACCCCAACCCTATACCTAACCCTAACCCTAACCCTAACCCAAACCCTAACCCTAACCCACACCAAAACCTAACCCTAACCTTAACCTGAACCCAAACCCCAACCCGAACCCGAAACCTAACCCTAACCCTAAACCTAACCCGACCCCAAACCCTAAACCTCACCCTAACCCTAACCCGAACCGTAACCCTAACCCTAACCCTAACCCTAACCCTAATGCTAACCCGAACCCTAACCCTAACCCTAACCCTATCCCTAACCTGAACCCTAACCCTAACCCTAAGATTAATCCGAAATCGAACCCTTACCCTAACCCGAACCCTAACCCTAACCCGAACCTAACCCTAACCCCAACCGTAACCCCAACCCTAAGAGGAACCCTAACCCTAACCGGAACCCTAACCCGAACCCTAACCCTAACGCTAACCCTAATCTGAACCTCACCCTACCCTAACCCGAATCTGAAGCCGAAACTGAACCCTAACCCTAACCCTAAACCGAACCCAAATCCTAACCCTAACCTTAACCCTAACCGGAACCCGAATCTGAACACGAAACCGACCCCGAACCTGAACCCTAACCGTAACCCGAAACCTAAACCTAACCGTAGCACTAAACCTCACCCGAACGCTAACCCGAACCCTAACCCTAACCGAACCCTAACCGTAACCCTCACCCGAACCCTAATCCTAATCCTAACCCGAACCCGAATCCAAACCCAAACCCTAACCCAAACCTAAACCTAACCCTAACCCTAAAACGAACACTAAGAGGAACACTAAACCTAACCCGAACCCTAACCCGATTCCTAACCCTAACCATAACCCTAACCCTAACCCGAACCTGAACCCTCAACCGCACATGAACACTAACCCTAACCCTAACCCTAACCCTAACCCTAAACCTAACACGAACCCAAACCCTAAACCTCACCCTAACCCTAACCCGAACCCTAAACCTAAACCCTAACACTACCCCGAACCCTAACCCTAACCCTAACCCGAACCCTAACCCGATCCCTAACCCTAACCCTAACCTGAACGCGAACCCGAACCCTAACCCAAACCCGAAACATAACCCTAACCCAAACCTAACCCTAACCCAAACCCGAACCCTAAGAGGAACTCTAACCCTAACCCGAACCCTAACCCGAATCCGAACCGTAACCCTAACCCTAACATGAATTCGAACCCTAACCTGAACCCTAACACTAACCCTAACCCGAAACCAAACCCAAACCATAACCCTAACTCGAACACTGACCCTACCCCTAACCGTAAACTGAACCCAACCCGAACCCTAACCCTAACCCTAACCCTAACCCTAACCCGAACCCAAACCTGAACCCTCAACCGAACACAAACCCTAACCCTAACCCTAACCAAACTCACCCGAACCCTAACCGTAACCCAACCCGAAACCTAACCCTAACCTTAACCTGAAACCAAACCCGAACCCGAACCAAAAATCTAACCCGAACCCGAACCCGAACGCTAACATGAACCCTAAACCGAACCCTAACCCTAACCCATCCCCGAACCCGAACCCAAACCCTAACCCGAACCTGTACCCTAAACCTAACCTGAACGTGAACCCGAAACCTAACACGAACCCGTAACCTAACCCTAACCCGAACCTCACCCTAAACCTAACCCTAACCCAAACCCAAACCCTAACCCTAACCCGAAACCTAACCTTAACCCTAACCCGAACCCGAAACCTAACCCTAACCCTAACCCGAACCCTAACCCGAACCCTAACCCTAACCCAAACCCGAACCGTAACCCGAACCCTAACCCGACCCTTACCCTAACCCTATCCCTAAACTGAACCCTAACCCTAACCCTAAAACTAACCCGAACCCAAACCCTAACCCTAACCGTAAACCCAAAACGAACCCTAAACCTAACCCTACCCCTAAACTGAAACCTAAGCCTAACCCTAACCCTAACCCTAACCCTAACCCTAACCCAAGCCCAAAAACTAACCCTAACCTAACGCTAACCCTATCCCTAACCTTAACCCTATCCCTAACCCTAAGCCTCACCTGAACCCGAACCCTAACTCTAACCCGAACCGTAACCCTAACCCGAACCTAACCCTAACCCCAACCATAACCCCAAACCTAAGAGGAACCCTAACCCTAACCGGAACCCTAACCTGAACCCTAACCCTAACCCTAACCCTAACCTGAACCTCACCCTACCCTAACCCAAATCGGAAGCCGAAATTGAACCCGAACCCTAACCCTAACCCGAACCCAAATCCTAACCAGAACCCTAACCCTAATCGGAAACCTAACCCTGGCCCTAACCCTAAACCTAACCCTAGCCCTAAACCTCACCCGAACCCTAACCCTAACCCTAACCGTAACCCTAACCGGAACCCTAACCCGAACCCTAACCCTAACCCTAACCCTAACCGGAAACCTAACCCTAACCCTAACCCTAACCCTAACCCTAGCCCTAAACCTCACACGAACCCTAACCCTAAACCTAACCCTAACACTAACCCTAACCCTACCCTGAACCCTAACCCTCACCCTAACCCTAACCCTAACCCGAACCCTAACCCGAAACCTATCCCTAACCTGAAACCTAACCCTAACCCTAAAACTAACCCTAATCCTAACCCTAACCTGAACCCTAACCCTAACCCTAACCCTAACCCTAACTCTAACCCTCACCCTAACCCTCACCCTTACCCTATCCCGAACCCTAACCCTAACCCGAATACGAACCCTAACCCTAACCCTAACCCTAACCTGAACCCGAACCGTAACCCTAACCCGAAACCTAACCCGAACCCGAATCCTCACCCTAACCCGAACCCTAAACCTAACCCTAACCAGAACCCTAAGCCGAACCCTATCCCTAACCCTAACCCTAACCCTTTCCTGAACCTGAACCCGAAACCGAACCCGAAACTGAACCCTAACCGTAACCCGAAACCAAATACTAACCCTAGCCCTAAACCTCACACGAACCCTAACCCTAACCCGAACCCTAACCCTAACCCTAACACGAACCCGAACCCTAACCCGAAACCTAACCGTAACCCTAACCCGAACCCTATACCAACCCTAACCCGAACCCGAATCCAAACCCTAACCCTAACCCTAACCCTAACCCGAACCCTAACCCTAACCCTAACCCTAACCCGAACCCTAATCCTAACACGAACCCGAACCCTAACACGAACCCGAACCCTAAACCGAACGCTAACCGTAACCCTAACCCGAACCCTATACCTAACCCTAACCCGAACCCGAATCCAAACCCTAACCCTAACCCAAACCTAACCCTAACCCTAACCCTAAACCGAACCCTAAGAGGAACACTAACCCTAACCCGAACCCTAACCCTACCCCTAACCCTAACCCTAATCCGCACCCTAACCCGAACCCTAACCTGAACCCGAACCGTAACCCTAACCCTAACCCTAACCCTAACCCGAACCCTAACCCTACCCCTAACCCTAACCCTAACCCTAACCCGAACCCTAACCCTAACACGAACCCGAACCCTAACACGAACCCGAACCCTAACCCGAACGCTAACCGTAACCCTAACCCGAACCCTATACCTAACCCTAACCCGAACCCGAATCCAAACCCTAACCCTAACCCAAACCTAACCCTAACCCTAACCCTAAACCGAACCCTAAGAGGAACACTAACCCTAACCCGAACCCTAACCCTACCCCTAACCCTAACCCTAACCCGCACCCTAACCCGAACCCTAACCTGAACCCGAACCGTAACCCTAATCCGAACACGAACTCGAACCCTAACCTGAACCCTAACACTAACCCTAAACCGAAACCAAACCCGAACCCTAACCCTAACCCTAACGCTAACCCGAACCCGAAACCAAACCCGAAGCCTGACCCTAACCCTAACCCTAACCCGAACCCTAACCCTACCCGTAACCCTAAACCGAACCCTACCCCTAACCCTAACCCGAACCCTAAACCTAACCCTAACCCGAAACCTAACCCTAACCCTAACGCGAAACCTAACCCTAACCCTACCCTAACCCGAACCCGAACCCTAACCATAACCCTAACCCTAACCCTAACCCTAACACGAACCCTAACCCTAACCCTAACCCGAACCCGAACCTGAACCCTAATCCTAACCCGAACCCTAACCCGAACCGGAACCCTAACACGAACCCGAACCCTAAACTGAACCCGAACCCGAACCCTAACCCTAACCCTAACCCGGATCCTAACCCGAACCCTCACCTGAACCCTACCCGAACCCTAACCGGAATCCTAAAACGAACCCGAACCCTAACCCTAACCCCAACCCTAACCCGAACGCTAACCCGAACCCGAAACCTAACCCGAACCCGAACCCTAACGTGAACCCGAACCCAAACCCGAACCCTAACTTGAACCAGAACCCGAACCCGAACCCTAACCCGAACCCGAACCCGAACCCAAACCCAAACCCTAACCCGAACCCTAACCCGAAGCCTAAACTGAACCCGAACACAAATCCTAACCCTAACCCGAACCCGACCCGAACCCGAACCCGAACCCGAACCCATACCCTAACACGAACCAGAACCCGAACCCGAAACCGAAACCGAACCTGAACCCGAACCCGAAACCGAACCTGAACCCGAACCCGAACCCGAACCCGAACCCAAACCCGAACCCTAACCCAAAAGCACAGAGACCAGGTGAGGGGCTTAGACCATGCCTGGGCAATGTTGTTTCTTACACCTGGGTGTGTGGCATTTTGTTTACCTGGCTACCCCCACTTGGGTTAGGTTTTCCACAGCAAGCACCTATTGTTCCTCAGAAGACGTTTTTGCCCCCGGGGTCTCCGGGCTGTGTTCGTTGGGGTTGAACTCCTGCTAGCAAAACCGCCGGGATGAGGGAAGGGTTCAGACTGTGCCTGGGCCCTGTGGTCTCTTCCAGGTCAGTGTATGGCATTTCCTTCACCTTGCCACAGGCACTTGGGAGCATGTCTGCACGTGGAGATAGACTTTCCTGTGGGAAGCCGGTTTTTTCAAACGGGTCCCAGTGCTGTGCTCCTCTCTTTTCACTCCTGCTGCTAGAAGCCCAGTGAGAATGGGAGGGTTTAGAACATGGCTGGGCACTGTGGTTTCTTCCAGAGAAGTGGATGGCATTTGCTTTACCTTGCCACAACCACTTGGGAGAGGGTCTGCACCTCAGGAAAACTGTTTCCGTGGGAAGCCGGCTTTTTGCCAAACGGGTCTCAGGGCCGTGGGCCTCGGGTGTCCCTCCGGCTCCCCAAAGCACAGGGACGAGGTGAGGGGCTTAGACCATGCCTGGGCAATGTTGTTTCTTACACCTGGGTGTGTGGCATTTTGTTTACCTGGCTACCCCCACTTGGCATAGGTTTTCCACAACAAGCACCTATTGTTCCTCAGAAGACGTTTTTGCCCCCGGGGTCTCCGGGCTGTGTTCGTTGGGGTTGAACTCCTGCTAGCAAAACCGCCGGGATGAGGGAAGGGTTCAGACTGTGCCTGGGCCCTGTGGTCTCTTCCAGGTCAGTGTATGGCATTTCCTTCACCTTGCCACAGGCACTTGGGAGCATGTCTGCACGTGGAGATAGACTTTCCTGTGGGAAGCCGGTTTTTTCAAACGGGTCCCAGTGCTGTGCTCCTCTCTTTTCACTCCTGCTGCTAGAAGCCCAGTGAGAATGGGAGGGTTTAGAACATGGCTGGGCACTGTGGTTTCTTCCAGAGAAGTGGATGGCATTTGCTTTACCTTGCCACAACCACTTGGGAGAGGGTCTGCACCTCAGGAAAACTGTTTCCGTGGGAAGCCGGCTTTTTGCCAAACGGGTCTCAGGGCCGTGGGCCTCGGGTGTCCCTCCGGCTCCCCAAAGCACAGGGACGAGGTGAGGGGCTTAGACCATGCCTGGGCAATGTTGTTTCTTACACCTGGGTGTGTGGCATTTTGTTTACCTGGCTACCCCCACTTGGCATAGGTTTTCCACAACAAGCACCTATTGTTCCTCAGAAGTCGTTTTTGCCTCAGGGGTCTCCGGGCTGTGTTCGTTGGGGTTGAACTCCTGCTAGCAAAACCGCCGGGATGAGGGAAGGGTTCAGACTGTGCCTGGGCCCTGTGGTCTCTTCCAGGTCAGTGTATGGCATTTCCTTCACCTTGCCACCGTCACTTGGGAGCATGTCTGCACGTGGAGAAAGACTTTCCCATGGGAAGCCGGTTTTTGTCAAACGGGTCCCAGTGCTGTGCTCCTCTCTTTTCACTCCGGCTGCCAGAAGCCCCATGAGGATGGGAGGGCTTAGAACATGGATGGGCACTGTGGTTTCTTCCAGAGAAGTGGATGGCATTTGCTTTACCTTGCCACAACCACTTGTGAGAGGGTCTGCACATCAAGAAAACTGTTTCTGTGGGAAGCCGGGTTTGGCCAAACGGGTCTCAGGCCCGTGGGTCTCGGGTGTCCGTCCGGCTCCCCAAAGCACAGGGATGAGGTGAGGGGCTTAGACCATGCTTGGGCAATGTTGTTTCTTACACCTGGGTGTGTGGCATTTTGTTTACCTGGCTACCCCTCTTGGGATAGGTTTTCCACAGCAAGAGCATATTGCTCGTCAGAAGCCGTTTTTGAATCAGGGGTCTCCGGGCTGTGTTCGTTGGGGTTGAACTCCTGCTAGCAAATCTGCCGGGATGAGGGAAGGGTTCAGACTGTGCCTGGGCCCTGTGGTCTCTTCCAGGTCAGTGTATGGCATTTCCTTCCCCTTGCCACAGGCACCTGGGAGCATGTCTGCACGTGGAGAAAGACGTTCCCGTGGGAAGCCGGTTTTTGTCCAACGGGTCCCAGTGCTCTGCTCCTCTCTTTTCACTCCTGCTGCCAGAAGCCCAGGGAGGATGGGAGGGCTTAGAACATGGCTGGGCACTGTGGTTTCTTCCAGAGAAGTGGAGGGCATTTGCTTTACCTTGCCACAACCACTTGGGATAGGGTCTGCACCTCAGGATCTGTTTCCGTGAGAAGCCGGCTTTTTGCAAAGAGGTCTCTGGGCCGAGGGCCTCAGGTGTCCCTCTGGCTCCCCAAAGCACAGGGACAAGGTGAGGGGCTTAGACCATGCCTGGGCAATGTAGTTTCTTACACCTGGGTGTGTGGCATAGTTTACCTGGCTACCCCCACTTGGGATAGGTGTTCCACAGCAAGCACCTATTGTTCGTCGGAAGCCGTTTTTGTGCCAGGGGTCTCCGGGCTGTGTTCGTTGGGGTTGAAGTCCTGCTAGCAAAACCGCCGGGTTGAGGGAAGGGTTCAGAGAGTGCCTGGGCCCTGTGGTCTCTTCCACGTCAGTGTATGGCATTTCCTTCCCCTTGCCGCAGGCATCTGGGAGCATGTCTGCACGTGGAGAAAGACTTTCCCGTGGGAAGCCGGTTTTTGTCAAACGGGTCCCAGTGCTCTGCTCCTCTCTTTTCACTCCTGCTGCCAGAAGCCCAGGGAGAATGGGAGGGCTTAGAACATGCCTGGGCACTGTGGTTTCTTCCAGAGAAGTGGAGGGCATTGGCTTTACCTTGCCACAACCACTTGGGATAGGGTTTGCACCTCAGGAAAACTGTTTCCGTGGGAAGCCGGCTTTTTGCAAAGGGGTCTCAGGGCCGAGGGCCTCGGCTGTCCCTCCGGCTCCCCAAAGCACAGGGACGAGGTGAGGGGCTGGGACCACGCCTGGGCAATGTTGTTTCTTACACCTGGGTGTGTGGCATTTTGTTGAGCTGGCTACTCCCACTTGGGATAGGTTTTCCACAGCAAGCGCCTATTGTTCGTCGGAAGCTGTTTTTGCCCCAGGGGTCTCCGGGCTGTGTTCGTTGGGGTTGAACTCCTGCTAGCAAAACCGCCGGGATGAGGGAAGGGTTCAGACTGTGCCTGGGCCCTGTAGTCTCTTCCAGGTCAGTGTATGGCATTTCCTTCCCCTTGCCTCAGGCACCTGGGAGCATATCTGCACGTGGAGAAAGACTTTCCCGTGGGAAGCCGGTTTTTGTCAAACAGGTCCCAGTGCTCTGCTCCTCTCTTTTCACTCCTGCTGCCAGAAGCCCAGGGAGGATGGGAGGGCTTAGAACATGGCTGGGCACTGTGGTTTCTTCCAGAGAAGTGGAGGGCATTTGCTTTACCTTGCCACAACCAGTTGGGATAGGGTCTGCACCTCAGGAAATCTGTTTCCGTGGGAAGCCGGCTTTTTGCAAAGGGGTCTCTGGGCCCAGGGCCTCGGGTGTCCCTCCGGCTCCCCAAAACACAGGGACGAGGTGAGGGGCTTAGACCGTGCCTGGGCAATGTTGTTTCTTACACCTGGGTGTGTGGCATAGTTTACCTGGCTACCCCCACTTGGGATAGGTGTTCCACAGCAAGCACCTATTGTTCGTCGGAAGCCGTTTTTGCCCCAGGGGTCTCCGGGCTGTGTTCGTTGGGGTTGAACTCCTGCTAGCAAAACCGCAGGGTTGAGGGAAGGGTTCAGACTGTGCCTGGGCCCTGTGGTCTCTTCCAGGTCAGTGTATGGCATTTCCTTCCCCTTGCCACAGGCACCTGGGAGCATGTCTGCACGTGGAGAAAGACTTTCCCGTGGGAAGCCGGTTTTTGTCAAACGGGTCCCAGTGCTCTGCTCCTCTCTTTTCACTCCTGCTGCCAGAAGCCCAGGGAGGATGGGAGGGCTTAGAACATGGCTGGGCACTGTGGTTTCTTCCAGAGAAGTGGAGGGCATTTGCTTTACCTTGCCACAACCACGTGGGATAGGGTCTGCACCTCAGGAAAACTGTTCCCGTGGGAAGCTGGCTTTTTGCAAAGGGGTCTCTGGGCCGAGGGACTCAGGTGTCCCTCCGGCTCCCCAAAGCACAGGGACAAGGTGAGGGGCTTAGAACATGCTTGGGCAATGTTGTTTCTTACACCTGGGTGTGTGGCATTTTGTTGAGCTGGCTAACCCCACTTGGGATAGGTTTTCCACAGCAAGCGCCTATTGTTTGTCGGAAGCCGTTTTTGCCTCAGTGTTCTCCGGGCTCTGTTCGTTGGGGTTGAACTCCTGCTAGCAAAACCGCCGGGATGAGGGAAGGGTTCAGACTGTGCCTGGGCCCTGTGGTCTCTTCCAGGTCAGTGTATGGCATTTCCTTCCCCTTGCCACAGGCACCTGGGAGCATGTCTTCACGTGAAGAAAGACGTTCCCGTGGGAAGCCGGTTTTTGTCAAACGGGTCCCAGTGCTCTGCTCCTCTCTTTTCACTCCTGCTGCCAGAAGCCCAGGGAGGATGGGAGGGCTTAGAACATGGCTGGGCACTGTGGTTTCTTCCAGAGAAGTGGAGGGCATTTGCTTTACCTTGCCACAACCACTTGGGATAGGGTCTGCACCTCAGGAAAACTGTTTCCGTGGGAAGCCGGCTTTTTGCAAAGAGGTCTCTGGGCCCAGGGCCTCGGGTGTCCCTCCGGCTCCCCAAAGCACAGGGACGAGGTGAGGGCCTTAGACCGTGCCTGGGCAATGTTGTTTCTTACACCTGGGTGTGTGGCATAGTTTACCTGGCTACCCCCACTTGGGATAGGTGTTCCACAGCAAGCACCTATTGTTCGTCGGAAGCCGTTTTTGCCCCAGGGGTCTCCGGGCTGTGTTCGTTGGGGTTGAACTCCTGCTAGCAAAACCGCCGGGTTGAGGGAAGGGTTCAGACTGTGCCTGGGCCCTGTGGTCTCTTCCAGGTCAGTGTATGGCATTTCCTTCCCCTTGCCACAGGCACCTGGGAGCATGTCTGCACGTGGAGAAAGACTTTCCCGTGGGAAGCCGGTTTTTGTCCAACGGGTCCCAGTGCTCTGCTCCTCTCTTTTCACTCCTGCTGCCAGAAGCCCAGGGAGGATGGGAGGGCTTAGAACATGGCTGGGCACTGTGGTTTCTTCCAGAGAAGTGGAGGGCATTTGCTTTACCTTGCCACAACCACTTGTGAGAGGGTCTGCACCTCAGGAAAACTGTTCCCGTGGGAAGCCTGCTTTTTGCAAAGGGGTCTCTGGGCCCAGGGACTCGGGTGTCCCTCCGGTTCCCCGAAGCACAGGGACGAGGTGAGGGGCTTAGACCATGCCTGGGCAATATTGTTTCTTACACCTGGGTGTGTGGCATAGTTTACCTGGCTACCCCCACTTGGGATAGGTGTTCCACAGCAAGCGCCTATTGTTCCTCGGAAGCCGTTTTTGCCTCAGTGTTCTCCGGGTTGTGTTCTTTGGGGTTGAACTCCTGCTAGCAAAACCGCCGGGTTGAGGGAAGGGTTTAGACTTTGCCTGGGCCCTGTGGTCTCTTCCAGGTCAGTGTATGGCATTTCCTTCCCCTTGCCACAGGCACCTGGGAGCATGTCTGCACGTGGAGAAAGACTTTTCCGTGGGAAGCCGGTTTTTGTCAAACGGGTCCCAGTGCTCTGCTCCTCTCTTTTCACTCCTGCTGCCAGAAGCCCAGGGAGGATGGGAGGGCTTAGAACATGGCTGGGCACTGTGGTTTCTTCCAGAGAAGTGGAGGGCATTTGCATTACCTTGCCACAACCACTTGGGATAGGGTCTGCACCTCAGGAAATCTGTTTCCGTGGGAAGCCGGCTTTTTGCAAAGGGGTCTCTGGGCCCAGGGCCTCGGGTGTCCCTCCGGCTCCCCAAAGCACAGGGACGAGGTGAGGGCCTTAGACCGTGCCTGGGCAATGTTGTTTCTTACACCTGGGTGTGTGGCATAGTTTACCTGGCTACCCCCACTCGGATAGGTGTTCCACAGCAAGCACCTATTGTTCGTCGGAAGCCGTTTTTGCCCCAGGGGTCTCCGGGCTGTGTTCGTTGGGCTTGAACTCCTGCTAGCAAAACCGCCGGGTTGAGGGAAGGGTTCAGACTGTGCCTGGGCCCTGTGGTCTCTTCCAGGTCAGTGTATGGCATTTCCTTCCCCTTGCCACAGGCACCTGGGAGCATGTCTGCACGTGGAGAAAGACTTTCCCGTGGGAAGCCGGTTTTTGTCCAACGGGTCCCAGTGCTCTGCTCCTCTCTTTTCACTCCTGCTGCCAGAAGCCCAGGGAGGATGGGAGGGCTTAGAACATGGCTGGGCACTGTGGTTTCTTCCAGAGAAGTGGAGGGCATTTGCTTTACCTTGCCACAACCACTTGTGAGAGGGTCTGCACCTCAGGAAAACTGTTCCCGTGGGAAGCCGGCTTTTTGCAAAGGGGTCTCTGGGCCCAGGGACTCGGGTGTCCCTCCGGCTCCCCAAAGCACAGGGACGAGGTGAGGGGCTTAGACCATGCCTGGGCAATGTTGTTTCTTACACCTGGGTGTGTGGCATAGTTTACCTGGCTACCCCCACTTGGGATAGGTGTTCCACAGCAAGCACCTATTGTTCGTCGGAAGCCGTTTTTGCCCCAGGGGTCTCCGGGCTGTGTTCGTTGGGCTTGAACTCCTGCTAGCAAAACCGCCGGGTTGAGGGAAGGGTTCAGACTGTGCCTGGGCCCTGTGGTCTCTTCCAGGTCAGTGTATGGCATTTCCTTCCCCTTGCCACAGGCACCTGGGAGCATGTCTGCACGTGGAGAAGGACTTTTCCGTGGGAAGCCGGTTTTTGTCAAACGGGTCCCAGTGCTCTGCTCCTCTCTTTTCACTCCTGCTGCCAGAAGCCCAGGGAGGATGGGAGGGCTTAGAACATGGCTGGGCACTGTGGTTTCTTCCAGAGAAGTGGAGGGCATTTGCATTACCTTGCCACAACCACTTGGGATAGGGTCTGCACCTAAGGAAAACTGTTTCCGTGGGAAGCCGGCTTTTTGCAAAGAGGTCTCTGGGCCGAGGGCCTCATGTGTCCCTCTGGCTCCCCAAAGCACAGGGACGAGGTGAGGGGCTTAGACCATGCCTGGGCAATGTTGTTTCTTACACCTGGGTGTGTGGCATTTTGTTGACCTGGCTACCCCCACTTTGGATACGTTTTCCACAGCAAGCGCCTATTGTTCCTCGGAAGCCGTTTTTGCCTCAGTGTTCTCCGGGTTGTGTTCTTTGGGGTTGAACTCCTGCTATGAAAACCGCCGGGTTGAGGGAAGGGTTCAGACTTTGCCTGGGCCCTGTGGTCTCTTCCAGGTCAGTGTATGGCATTTCCTTCCCCTTGCCACAGGCACCTGGGAGCATGTCTGCACGTGGAGAAAGACTTTCCCGTGGGAAGCCGGTTTTTGTCAAACGGGTCCCAGTGCTCTGTTCCTCTCTTTTCACTCCTGCTGCTAGAAGCCCATGGAGGATGGGACGGCTTAGAACATGGCTGGGCACTGTGGTTTCTTCCAGAGAAGTGGAGGGCATTTGCTTTACCTTGCCACAACCACTTGGGATAGGGTCTGCACCTCAGGAAAACTGTTTCCGTGGGAAGCCGGCTTTTTGCAAAGGGGTCTCAGGGCCGTGAGCCTCGGGTGTCCCTCCGGCTCCCCAAAGCACAGGGACGAGGTGAGGGGCTTAGACCATGCCTGGGCAATGTTGTTTCTTACACCTGGGTGTGTGGCATTTTTTGAGCTGGCTACCCCCACTTGGGATAGGTGTTCCACAGCAAGCACCTCTTGTTCGTCGGAAGCCGTTTTTGCCTCAGGGGTCTCCGGGCTGTGTTCGTTGGGCTTGAACTCCTGCTAGCAAAACCGCCGGGTTGAGGGAAGGGTTCAGACTGTGCCTGGGCCCTGTGGTCTCTTCCAGGTCAGTGTATGGCATTTCCTTCCCCTTGCCACAGGCACCTGGGAGCATGTCTGCACGTGGAGAAAGACTTTCCCGTGGGAAGCCGTTTTTTGTCAAACGTGTCCCAGTGCTCATCTCCTCTCTTTTCACTCCTGCTGCCAGAAGCCTAGGGAGGATGGGACGGCTTAGAACATGGCTGGGCACTGGGGTTTCTTCCAGAGAAGTGGAGGGCATTGGCTTTACCTTGCCACAACCACTTGTGAGAGGGTCTGCACCTCAGGAAAACTGTTTCCGTGGGAAGCCGGCTTTTTGCAAAGCGCTCTCAGGGCCGTGAGCCTCGGGTGTCCCTCCGGCTCCCCAAAGCACAGGGACGAGGTGAGGGGCTTAGACCATGGCTGGGCAATGTTGTTTCTTACACCTGGGTGTGTGGCATTTTGTTGAGCTGGCTACCCCCACTTGGGATAGGTGTTCCACAGCAAGCACTATTGTTCCTCGGAAGCCGTTTTTGCCCCAGGGGTCTCCGGGCTGTGTTCGTTGGGCTTGAACTCCTGCTAGCAAAACCGCCGGGTTGAGGGAAGGGTTCAGACTGTGCCTGGGCCCTGTGGTCTCTTCCAGGTCAGTGTATGGCATTTCCTTCCCCTTGCCACAGGCACCTGGGAGCATGTCTGCACGTGGAGAAAGACTTTCCCGTGGGAAGCCGGTTTTTGTCAAACGGGTCACAGTGCTCTGGTCCTCTCTTTTCACTCCTGTTGCCAGAAGCCCAGGGAGGATGGGAGGGCTTAGAACATACCTGGGCACTGTGGTTTCTTCCAGAGAAGTGGAGGGCATTTGCTTTACCTTGCCAGAACCACTTGGGATAGGGTCTGCACCTCAGGAAAACTGTTTCCGTGGGAAGCCGGCTTTTTGCAAAGGGGTCTCAGGGCCGTGGGCCTCGGGTGTCCCTCCAGCTCCCCAAAGCACAGGGACGAGTTGAGGGGCTTAGACCATGCCTGGGCAATGTTGTTTCTTACACCTGGGTGTGTGGCATTTTGTTGAGCTGGCTACCCCCACTTGGGATAGGTGTTCCACAGCAAGCACCTATTGTTCGTCGGAAGCCGTTTTTGCCCCAGGGGTCTCCGGGCTGTGTTAGTTGATGTTGAACTCCTGCTAGCAAAACCGCCGCGTTGAGGGAAGGGTTCAGACTGTGCCTGGGCCCTGTGGTCTCTTCCAGGTCAGTGTATGGCATTTCCTTCCCCTTGCCACAGGCACCTGGGAGCATGTCTTCACGTGGAGAAAGACTTTCCCGTGGGAAGCCGGTTTTTGTCAAACGGGTCCCAGTGCTCTGCTCCTCTCTTTTCACTCCTGCTGCCAGAAGCCCAGGGAGGATGGGAGGGCTTAGAACATGGCTGGGCACTGTGGTTTCTTCCAGAGAAGTGGAGGGCATTTGCATTACCTTGCCACAACCACTTGGGATAGGGTCTACACCTCAGGAAATCTGTTTCCGTGGGAAGCCGGCTTTTTGCAAATGGGACTCTGGGCCCAGGGCCTCAGGTGTCCCTCCGGCTCCCCAAAGCACAGGGACGAGGTGAGGGGCTTAGACCATGGCTGGGCAATGTTGTTTCTTACACCTGGGTGTGTGGCATTTTGTTGAGCTGGCTACCCACACTTGGGATAGGTTTTCCACAGCAAGCGCCTATTGTTTGTCGGAAGCCGTTTTTGCCTCAGTGTTCTCCGGGCTGTGTTCGTTGGGGTTGAAGTCCTGCTAGCAAAACCGCCGGGATGAGGGAAGGGTTCAGACTGTGCCTGGGCCCTGTGGTCTCTTCCAGGTCAGTGTATGGCATTTCCTTCCCCTTGACACAGGCACCTGGGAGCATGTCTGCACGTGGAGAAAGACTTTCCCCTGGGAAGCCGGTTTTTTTCAAACGGGTCCCAGTGCTCTGCTCCTCTCTTTTCACTCCTGCTGTCAGAAGCCCAGGGAGGATGGGAGGGCTTAGAACATGGCTGGGCCCTGTGGTTTCTTCCAGAGAAGTGGAGGGCATTTGCTTTACCTTGCCACAACCACTTGTGAGAGGGTCTGCACCTCAGGAAAACTGTTTCCGTGGGAAGCCGGCTTTTTGCAAAGGGGTCTCAGGGCCGAGGGCCTCGGGTGTCCCTCCGGCTCCCCAAAGCACAGGGACGAGGTGAGGGGCTTAGACCATGCCTGGGCAATGTTGTTTCTTACACCTGGGTGTGTGGCATAGTTTACCTGGCTACCCCACTTGGGATAGGTGTTCCACAGCAAGCACCTATTGTTCGTCGGAAGCCGTTTTTGCCCCAGGGGTCTCCGGGCTGTGTACGTTGGGGTTGAACTCCTGCTAGCAAAACCGCTGGGATGAGGGAAGGGTTCAGACTGTGCCTGGGCCCTGTGGTCTCTTCCAGGTCAGTGTATGGCATTTCCTTCCCCTTGCCTCAGGCACCTGGGAGCATGTCTGCACGTGGAGAAAGACTTTCCCGTGGGAAGCCGGTTTTTGGCAAACGGGTCCCAGTGCTCTGCTCCTCTCTTTTCACTCCTGCTGCCAGAAGCCCAGGGAGGATGGGAGGGCTTAGAACATGGCTGGGCTCTGTGGTTTCTTCCAGAGAAGTGGAGGGCATTTGCTTTACCTTGCCACAACCACTTGTGAGAGGGTCTGCACCTCAGGAAAACTGTTTCCGTGGGAAGCCGGCTTTTTGCAAAGGGGTCTCAGGGCCGTGAGCCTCGGGTGTCCCTCCGGCTCCCCAAAGCACAGGGACGAGGTGAGGGGCTTAGACCATGGCTGGGCAATGTTGTCTCTTACACCTGGGTGTGTGGCATTTTGTTGAGCTGGCTACCCCCACTTGGGATAGGTTTTCCACATCAAGAGCATATTGTTCCTCGGAAGCCGTTTTTGCCCCAGGGCGTCTCCGGGCTGGGTTCGTTCGGGTTGATGTCTTTTCTCAAAACCGCCGGGATGAGGGAAGGACTCAGACGGTGCCTTCGCACTGTGGTCTCTTACCCGAACCGTACCCTACGGGAACCCAAACACTATACCCTGACCCAGACGCTGACCCTGATCCTGACCATGACCCTGACCCTAACCCGAACCCTAACCCTAACCATAACACCTAACCCTAACCGTAACCCTACCCTGAGCCCTAACCATAACCCTAACACGAACCCTAATCCTAAACAGAACCCTAGCCCTAACCCAAACCCTACCCCTAACCCGAACCCTAACGGGAACCCTAACTCTAACCCTAACCTTAACCGTAACCTGAAATCTAACCCTATCCCGAACCCGAACCCTAACCCGAACCCTAAACGTAACCCTAACCCGAACCCGAACCCTATCCCTAACCTGAACCCGAATCCAAACCCTAACCCTAACCCGAACATAACCCTAACCCTAACCCTAACCCGAACCCTAAGGGGAACTCTAACCCTAACCCGAACCCTAACCAGAACCCGAATCGTAACACTAACCCTAACCCGAACTCGAACCCTCACCTGAACGCTAACACTAACCCTAACCCGAAACCTAACCCTAACCATAACACCTAACCCTAACCGTAACCCTACCCTGAGCCCTAACCATAACCCTAACACGAACCCTAATCCTAAACAGAACCCTAACCCTAACCCTAACTCTAACCCTAACCCAAACCCTAACCCTAACCCGACCCTAACCCTAACCCTGACGCTAACCCTAACCCTAACCCTATCCCTAACCTGAACCCTAACCCTAACCCTAACCCGAATCCTAACCTCAACTTTAACCCTAACCCTAACCCTAACCCGAACTCGAAACCTAATCTGAACCCTAACACTAACCCTAACCCGAAACCAAACCCAAACACTAACGCTAACCCGAACCCTAACCCTACCCCTAACCCTAAACCGAACCCTAACCCGAACCCTAACCCTAACCCTAACCCTAACCCGAACCTGAACCCTCAACCGAACACGAACCCTAACCCTAACCCACACCAAAACCTAACCCTAACTTAACCTAAACCCTAACCCGAACCTAAACCCTAACCATAACCCTAAATCTAACCGAACCCAAACCCTAAACCTCACCCTAACCCTAAGCCGAACTGTAACCCTAACCCTAACCCTAACCCTAAAGCTAACCCAAACCCAAACCCTAACCCTAACCCGAACCTGAACCCTCAACCGAACATGAACCCTTACCCTAACCCTAACCTTAACCTGAACCCTAACCCTAACCCAAACCCGAACCCTAACCCTAACCCGAAACCTAACCCTAACCCTAACCCTAACCCTAACCCTAACCCTAACCCTAAGCATCACCTGAACCCTAACCCTGCCCCTAACCCTAACCCTAACCCTAACCCGAACCAGAACCCTAACCCTAACCGTAACCATAACCCGAACCCTAACCCTAACCCTACCCTAACACTAACCGTATCCCTAACCTGAAACCTAACCCTAACCCTAACCCGAAACCAAATCCAAACACTAACACTAACCCGAACACTAACCCTACCCCTAACCCTAAACCGAACCCTAACCCGAACCCTAACCCTAACCCTAACCCTAACCCGAACCTGAACCCTCAACCGACCACGAACCCTAACCCTAACCCACACCAACACCTAACCCTAACCTTAACCAAAACCCTAACCCTA
>NC_142146.1:690000-707500 GCF_024610735.1 Ursus americanus
AACCCAAAGCCTAACCAGAACCCGAACCCTAACCCTAACCCTAACCCTAACACTAACCCTAAACCCTGACCGTAACCCTAACTCTAACCCAAACCCTACGCCTAACCCTAACCCTAACCCTAACCTTAACCCTAACCCGAACCCTAACCCGATCCCTAACCCTAACCCTAACCTGAACGTGAACACAAACCCTAACCCGAACCCGAAACCTAACCCTAACCCTAAACCAAACCTAACCCTAACCCTAACCCTAACCCTAACCCTAACCCTAACCCGAACCCTTACCCGAATCCGAACCGTAACCCTAACCCTAACCTGAACTCGAACCCTAACCTGAACCCTAACACTAAACCTAACCCGAAACCAAACCAAAACCCTAACCCTAACTCAAACACTAACCCTACCCCTAACCGTAAACTGAACCCTAACCCTAACACGTACCCTCGCCCGTACCCTAAACCGAACCCTAACCCGAACCCGAACCGTAACCCTAACCATAACCCGAACTCGAACCCTAACCTGAACCCTAACCCTAACCCTAACCCGAAACCAAACCCAAACCCTAACGCTAACCCGAACCCTAACCCTACCCCTAACCCTAAACCGAACCCTAACCGGAACCCTAACCCTAACCCTAACCCTAACCCTAACCCGAACCTGAACCCTAACCATAACCTTAACCTAACCCGAACCCAAACCCTAAACCTCACCCTAACCCTAAACCGAACCGTAACCCTAACCCTAACCCTAACCCTAACCCGAACCCGAACACTACCCCAAACCCTAACGCTAACCCTATCCCTAACCTTAACACTAACCCTAACCCAAAGCCTAACCAGAACCCGAACCCTAACCCTAACCCTAACCCTAACACTAACCTTAAACCCTGACCCTAACCCTAACTCTAACCCTAACCCTACGCCTAAACCTAACCCGAACCCGAACCCAAAACCGAACCCGCACCCTAACCCGAACCCTAACCCTAACCCTAACCCTAACCCTAACCTGAACCCTAACCCTAACCCGAACCCTAAACCTACCCCGAACCCTAACCCGAACCCTAACCCAAACCCTAACCGTAACCCTAACCCGAACCCTAACCCTAACCCGAACCCGAACCCGAATCCTAACCCTAACCCTAACCCAAACCTAACCCTAACCCTAACCCTAACCCTAACCCAAAACCTAATCCTAAACCTAGCCCTAAACCTCACCCGAACCCTAACCCGAACCCGAACCAGAACCCTAACCCGAACCCTAACCCTAACTCGAACCCGAATCAAAACCCTAACCCTAACCCAAACCTAACCCTAACCCTAACCCAAACCCGAACCCTAAGAGGAACTCTAACCCTAACCCGAACCCTAACCCGAATCCGAACCGAAACCCTAACCCTAACCTGAACTTGAACCCTAACCTGAACCCTAACACTAACCCTAACCCGAAACCAAACCCAAACCCTAACCCTAACTCGAACACTAACCCTACCCCTAACCGTAAAATGAACCCTAACCCGAACCCTAACCCTAACCCTAACCCTAACCCTAACCCGTACCCAAACCTGAACCCTCAACCGAACACAAACCCTAACCCTAACCCTAACCAAACTCACCCGAACCCTAACCGTAACCCAACCTGAAACCTAACCCTAACCTTAACCTGAACCTAACCCTAACCCTAACACGAACCCAAACCCGAACCCGAACCAAAAATCTAACCCTAACCCGAACCCGAACGCTAACATGAACCCTAAACTGAACCCTAACCCTAACCCAAACCCGAACCCGAACCCTGACCCAAACCCTAACCCTAACCCGAACCCTAACCCGATCCCTAACCCTAACCCTAACCTGAACGCGAACCCGAACCCTAACACTAACCCGAAACCTAACCCTAACCCGAACATAACCCGAACCCTAACCCTAACCCTAACCGTAACCCTAACACGAACCCGAAACCTAACGTTAACCCTAACCCGAATCCGAAACCTAACCCTAACCCGAACCCGAACACTAACCCGCCCCTAACCCTAACCCAAACCTGAACCGTAACGCGAACCCTAACCCAACACTTACCCTAACCCTCTCCCTAACCTGAAACCTAACCCTAACCCTAACCCTAACCCTAACCCTCACCAAAACCGAACCCTAACCCTAAACCCAACCCTGAAACTAAACCTAACACTAAACCTAACCCTTAACCGAATCTGAACCCTAACCCTAACCCTAACCCTACCTGAACCCTAACCCTAACCCTAACCCTAACCCTATCCCTAACCTGAAACCTAACCCTAACCCTAACCCTAACCCGAACCCTAACCCTAACCATAACCCTAACCCAAACCCTAACCCTAACCCGACCCTAACCCTAACCATAACCCTCACCCGAACCCTAACCCTAACCCGACCCTAACCCTAACCCGAACCCGAACCCTAACCCTAACCCTAACCCTAACTCTAACCCTAACCCTAACCCTAATCCTAACCCTAACCATAACACTAACCCAAACCCTAACCCTAAACCGACCCTATCCCTAACCCTAACCCTAACCCTAACCCTAACCCTAACACTAACCCAACCGTTACCCCAACCCTATACCTAACCCTAACCCTAACCCTAACCCAAACCCTAACCTTAACCTGAACCCAAACCCCAACCCGAACCCGAAACCTAACCCTAACCCTAAACCTAACCCGACCCCAAACCCTAAACCTCACCCTAACCCTAACCCGAACCGTAACCCTAACCCTAACCCTAACCCTAACCCTAACCCTAATGCTAACCCGAACCCTAACCCTAACCCTAACCCTATCCCTAACCTGAACCCTAACCCTAACCCTAAGATTAATCCGAAATCGAACCCTTACCCTAACCCGAACCCTAACCCTAACCCGAACCTAACCCTAACCCCAACCGTAACCCCAACCCTAAGAGGAACCCTAACCCTAACCGGAACCCTAACCTGAACCCTAACCCTAACGCTAACCCTAATCTGAACCTCACCCTACCCTAACCCGAATCTGAAGCCGAAACTGAACCCTAACCCTAACCCTAAACCGAACCCAAATCCTAACCCTAACCCTAACCCTAACCGGAACCCGAATCTGAACACGAAACCGACCCCGAACCTGAACCCTAACCATAACCCGAAACCTAAACCTAACCGTAGCACTAAACCTCACCCGAACGCTAACCCGAACCCTAACCCTAACCGAACCCTAACCGTAACCCTCACCCGAACCCTAATCCTAATCCTAACCCGAACCCGAATCCAAACCCAAAGCCTAACCCAAACCTAAACCTAACCCTAACCCTAAAACGAACACTAAGAGGAACACTAAACCTAACCCGAACCCTAACCCGATTCCTAACCCTAACCATAACCCTAACCCTAACCCGAACCTGAACCCTCAACCGCACATGAACACTAACCCTAACCCTAACCCTAACCCTAACCCTAAACCTAACACGAACCCAAACCCTAAACCTCACCCTAACCCTAACCCGAACCCTAAACCTAACCCTAACACTACCCCGAACCCTAACCCTAACCCTAACCCTAACCCGATCCCTAACCCTAACCCTAACCTGAACGCGAACCCGAACCCTAACCCAAACCCGAAACATAACCCTAACCCAAACCTAACCCTAACCCAAACCCGAACCCTAAGAGGAACTCTAACCCTAACCCGAACCCTAACCCTAACCCAAACCCGAACCGTAACCCGAACCCTAACCCGACCCTTACCCTAACCCTATCCCTAAACTGAACCCTAACCCTAACCCTAAAACTAACCCGAACCCAAACCCTAACCCTAACCGTAAACCCAAAACGAACCCTAAACCTAACCCTACCCCTAAACTGAAACCTAAGCCTAACCCTAACCCTAACCCTAACCCTAACCCTAACCCTAACCCAAGCCCAAAAACTAACCCTAACCTAACGCTAACCCTATCCCTAACCTTAACCCTATCCCTAACCCTAAGCCTCACCTGAACCCGAACCCTAACTCTAACCCGAACCGTAACCCTAACCCGAACCTAACCCTAACCCCAACCATAACCCCAAACCTAAGAGGAACCCTAACCCTAACCGGAACCCTAACCTGAACCCTAACCCTAACCCTAACCCTAACCTGAACCTCACCCTACCCTAACCCAAATCTGAAGCCGAAATTGAACCCGAACCCTAACCCTAACCCGAACCCAAATCCTAACCAGAACCCTAACCCTAATCGGAAACCTAACCCTGGCCCTAACCCTAAACCTAACCCTAGCCCTAAACCTCACCCGAACCCTAACCCTAACCCTAACCGTAACCCTAACCGGAACCCTAACCCGAACCCGAACCCTAACCCTAACCCTAACCGTAACCCTAACCGGAACCCTAACCCTAACCCTAACCCTAACCCTAGCCCTAAACCTCACACGAACCCTAACCCTAAACCGAACCCTAACACTAACCCTAACCCTACCCTGAACCCTAACCCTCACCCTAACCCTAACCCTAACCCGAACCCTAACCCGAAACCTATCCCTAACCTGAAACCTAACCCTAACCCTAAAACTAACCCTAATCCTAACCCTAACCTGAACCCTAACCCTAACCCTAACCCTAACCCTAACCCGAACCCGAACCTGAACCCTCAACCGAACACAAACCCTAACCCTAACCCTAACCCTAACTCACCCGAACCCTAACACTAACCCAACCTAAAACCTATCCCTAAATTTAACCTGAACCCTAACCCTAACCCTAACCCTAACCCTAACTCTAACCCTCACCCTAACCCTCACCCTTACCCTATCCCGAACCCTAACCCTAACCCGAATACGAACCCTAACCCTAACCCTAACCCTAACCTGAACCCGAACCGTAACCCTAACCCGAAACCTAACCCGAACCCGAATCCTCACCCTAACCCGAACCCTAAACCTAACCCTAACCAGAACCCTAACCCGAACCCTATCCCTAACCCTAACCCTAACCCTTTCCTGAACCTGAACCCGAAACCGAACCCGAAACTGAACCCTAACCGTAACCCGAAACCAAATACTAACCCTAGCCCTAAACCTCACACGAACCCTAACCCTAACCCGAACCCTAACCCTAACCCTAACCCTAACACGAACCCGAACCCTAACCCGAACCCTAATCCTAACACGAACCCGAACCCTAACACGAACCCGAACCCTAAACCGAACGCTAACCGTAACCCTAACCCGAACCCTATACCTAACCCTAACCCGAACCCGAATCCAAACCCTACCCCTAACCCAAACCTAACCCTAACCCTAACCCTAAACCGAACCCTAAGAGGAACACTAACCCTAACCCGAACCCTAACCCTACCCCTAACCCTAACCCTAACCCGCACCCTAACCCGAACCCTAACCTGAACCCGAACCGTAACCCTAACCCTAACCCTAACCCGAACCCTAACCCTACCCCTAACCCTAACCCTAACCCTAACCCGAACCCTAACCCTAACACGAACCCGAACCCTAACACGAACCCGAACCCTAACCCGAACGCTAACCGTAACCCTAACCCGAACCCTATACCTAACCCTAACCCGAACCCGAATCCAAACCCTAACCCTAACCCAAACCTAACCCTAACCCTAACCCTAAACCGAACCCTAAGAGGAACACTAACCCTAACCCGAACCCTAACCCTACCCCTAACCCTAACCCTAACCCGCACCCTAACCCGAACCCTAACCTGAACCCGAACCGTAACCCTAATCCTAACACGAACTCGAACCCTAACCTGAACCCTAACACTAACCCTAAACCGAAACCAAACCCGAACCCTAACCCTAACCCTAACGCTAACCCGAACCCGAAACCAAACCCGAAGCCTGACCCTAACCCTAACCCTAACCCGAACCCTAACCCTACCCGTAACCCTAAACCGAACCCTACCCCTAACCCTAACCCGAACCCTAAACCTAACCCTAACCCGAAACCTAACCCTAACCCTAACGCGAAACCTAACCCTAACCCTACCCTAACCCGAACCCGAACCCTAACCATAACCCTAACCCTAACCCTAACCCTAACACGAACCCTAACCCTAACCCGAACCCGAACCCGAACCCGAACCCTAATCCTAACCCGAACCCTAACCCGAACCGGAACCCTAACACGAACCCGAACCCTAAACTGAACCCGAACCCGAACCCTAACCCTAACCCTAACCCGGATCCTAACCCGAACCCTCACCTGAACCCTACCCGAACCCTAACCGGAATCCTAAAACGAACCCGAACCCTAACCCTAACCCCAACCCTAACCCGAACGCTAACCCGAACCCGAAACCTAACCCGAACCCGAACCCTAACGTGAACCCGAACCCAAACCCGAACCCTAACTTGAACCAGAACCCGAACCCGAACCCTAACCCGAACCCGAACCCGAACCCAAACCCAAACCCTAACCCGAACCCTAACCCGAAGCCTAAACTGAACCCGAACCCAAACCCTAACCCTAACCCGAACCCGACCCGAACCCGAACCCGAACCCGAACCCATACCCTAACACGAACCAGAACCCGAACCCGAACCCGAAACCGAACCTGAACCCGAACCCGAAACCGAACCTGAACCCGAACCCTAACCCGAACCCGAACCCTAACCCGAACCCTAACCCAAAAGCACAGAGACGAGGTGAGGGGCTTAGACCATGCCTGGGCAATGTTGTTTCTTACACCTGGGTGTGTGGCATTTTGTTTACCTGGCTACCCCCACTTGGGTTAGGTTTTCCACAGCAAGCACCTATTGTTCCTCAGAAGACGTTTTTGCCCCCGGGGTCTCCGGGCTGTGTTCGTTGGGGTTGAACTCCTGCTAGCAAAACCGCCGGGATGAGGGAAGGGTTCAGACTGTGCCTGGGCCCTGTGGTCTCTTCCAGGTCAGTGTATGGCATTTCCTTCACCTTGCTACAGGCACTTGGGAGCATGTCTGCACGTGGAGATAGACTTTCCTGTGGGAAGCCGGTTTTTTCAAACGGGTCCCAGTGCTGTGCTCCTCTCTTTTCACTCCTGCTGCTAGAAGCCCAGTGAGAATGGGAGGGTTTAGAACATGGCTGGGCACTGTGGTTTCTTCCAGAGAAGTGGATGGCATTTGCTTTACCTTGCCACAACCACTTGGGAGAGGGTCTGCAGCTCAGGAAAACTGTTTCCGTGGGAAGCCGGCTTTTTGCCAAACGGGTCTCAGGGCCGTGGGCCTCGGGTGTCCCTCCGGCTCCCCAAAGCACAGGGACGAGGTGAGGGGCTTAGACCATGCCTGGGCAATGTTGTTTCTTACACCTGAGTGTGTGGCATTTTGTTTACCTGGCTACCCCCACTTGGCATAGGTTTTCCACAACAAGCACCTATTGTTCCTCAGAAGTCGTTTTTGCCTCAGGGGTCTCCGGGCTGTGTTCGTTGGGGTTGAACTCCTGCTAGCACAACCGCCGGGATGAGGGAAGGGTTCAGACTGTGCCTGGGCCCTGTGGTCTCTTCCAGGTCAGTGTATGGCATTTCCTTCACCTTGCCACAGGCACTTGGGAGCATGTCTGCACGTGGAGAAAGACTTTCCCATGGGAAGCCGGTTTTTGTCAAACGGGTTCCAGTGCTCTGCTCCTCTCTTTTCACTCCTGCTGCCAGAAGCCCAGTGAGGATGGGAGGACTTAGAACATGGCTGGGCACTGTGGTTTCTTCCACAGACGAGGATGGCATTTCCTTCACCTTGCCACAGGCACTTGGGAGCATGTCTGCACGTGGAGATAGACTTTCCCGTGGGAAGCCTGTTTTTGTCAAACGGGTCCCAGTGCTGTGCTCCTCTCTTTTCACTCCGGCTGCCAGAAGCCCAGTGAGGATGGGAGGGCTTAGAACATGACTGGGCACTGTCGTTTCCTCCAGAGACGTGGATGGCATTGCTATACCTTGCCACAACCACTTGTGAGAGGGTCTGCACATCAAGAAAACTGTTTCTGTGGGAAGCCGGGTTTGGCCAAACGGGTCTCAGGCCCGTGGGTCTCGGGTGTCCGTCCGGCTCCCCAAAGCACAGGGATGAGGTGAGGGGCTTAGACCATGCTTGGGCAATGTTGTTTCTTACACCTGGGTGTGTGGCATTTTGTTTACCTGGCTACCCCTCTTGGGATAGGTTTTCCACAGCAAGAGCATATTGCTCGTCAGAAGCCGTTTTTGAATCAGGGGTCTCCGGGCTGTGTTCGTTGGGGTTGAACTCCTGCTAGCAAAACGGCCGGGATGAGGGAAGGGTTCAGACTGTGCCTGGGCCATGTGGTCTCTTCCAGGTCAGTGTATGGCATTTCCTTCCCCTTGCCACAGGCACCTGGGAGCATGTCTGCACGTGGAGAAAGACTTTCCCGTGGGAAGCCGGTTTTTGTCAAACGGGTCCCAGTGCTCTGCCCCTCTCTTTTCACTCCTACTGCCAGAAGCCCAGGGAGGATGGGAGGGCTTAGAACATGGCTGGGCACTGTGGTTTCTTCCAGACAAGTGGAGGGCATTTGCTTTACCTTGCCACAACCACTTGGGATAGGGTCTGCACTTCAGGAAAACTGTTTCCGTGGGAAGCCGGCTTTTTGCAAAAGGTCTCTGGGCCGAGGGCCTCAGGTGTCCCTCCGGCTCCCCAAAGCACAGGGACAAGGTGAGGGGCTTAGACCATGCCTGGGCAATGTTGTTTCTTACACCTGGGTGTGCGGCATTTTGTTGAGCTGGCTACCCCCACTTGGGATAGGTTTTCCACAGCAAGCGCCTAGGAAGCCGTTTTTGCCTTAGTGTTCTCCGGGCTGTGTTCGTTGGGGTTGAACTCCTGCTAGCAAAACCGCTGGGATGAGGGAAGGGTTCAGACTGTGCCTGGGCCCTGTGGTCTCTTCAAGGTCAGTGTATGGCATTTCCTTCCCCTTGCCACAGGCACCTGGGAGCATGTCTTCACGTGGAGAAAGACTTTCCCGTGGGAAGCCGGTTTTTGTCAAACGGGTCCCAGTGCTCTGCTCCTCTCTTTTCACTCCTGCTGCCAGAAGCTCAGGGAGGATGGGAGGGCTTAGAACATGGCTGGGCACTGTGGTTTCTTCCAGAGAAGTGGAGGGCATTTGCTTGACCTTGCCACAACCACTTGTGAGAGGGTCTGCACCTCAGGAAAACTGTTTCCGTGGGAAGCCTGCTTTTTGCAAAGGGGTCTCAGGGTCGTGGGCCTCGGCTGTCCCTCCGGCTCCCCAAAGCACAGGGACGAGGTGAGGGGCTTAGACCATGCCTGGGCAATGTTGTTTCTTACACCTGGGTGTGTGGCATTTTGTTGACCTGGCTACCCCCACTTGGGATAGGTTTTCCACAGCAAGCGCCTATTGTTCGTCGGAAGCCGTTTTTGCCCCAGGGGTCTCCGGGCTGTGTTCGTTGGGGTTGAAGTCCTGCTAGCAAAACCGCCGGGATGAGGGAAGGGTTCAGACTGTGCCTGGGCCCTGTGGTCTCTTCCAGGTCAGTGTATGGCATTTCCTTCCCCTTGCCACAGGCACCTGGGAGCATGTCTGCACGTGGAGAAAGACTTTCCCGTGGGAAGCCGGGTTTTGTCAAACAGGTCCCAGTGCTCTGCTCCTCTCTTTTCACTCCTGCTGCCAGAAGCCCAAGGAGGATGGGAGGGCTTAGAATATGGCTGGGCACTGTGGTTTCTTCCAGAGAAGTGGAGGGCATTTGCTTTACCTTGCCACAACCACTTGGGATAGGGTCTGCACCTCAGTAAAGCTGTTTCCGTGGGAAGCCGGCTTTTTGCAAAGAGGTCTCTGGGCCGAGGGCCTCATGTGTCCCTCTGGCTCCCCAAAGCACAGGGACGAGGTGAGGGGCTTAGACCATGCCTGGGCAATGTTGTTTCTTACACCTGGGTGTGTGGCATTTTGTTGACCTGGCTACCCCCACTTGGGAAAGGTTTTCCACAGCAAGTGCCTATTGTTCGTCGGAAGCCGTTTTTGCCCCAGGGGTCTCCGGGCTGTGTTCATTGGGGTTGAACTCCTGCTAGCAAAACTGCCGGGTTGAGGGAAGGGTTCAGACTGTGCCTGGGCCCTGTGGTCTCTTCCAGGTCAGTGTATGGCATTTCCTTCCCCTTGCCACAGGCACCTGGGAGCATGTCTGCACGTGGAGAAAGACTTTCCTGTGGGAAGCCGGTTTTTGTCCAACGGGTCCCAGTGCTCTGCTCCTCTCTTTTCACTCCTGCTGCCAGAAGCCCAGGGAGGATGGGAGGGCTTAGAACATGGCTGGGCACTGTGGTTTCTTCCAGAGAAGTGGAGGGCATTTGCTTTACCTTGCCACAACCACTTGTGAGAGGGTCTGCACCTCAGGAAAACTGTTCCCGTGGGAAGCCTGCTTTTTGCAAAGGGGTCTCAGGGCCGTGGGCCTCGGCTGTCCCTCCGGGTCCCCAAAGCACAGGGATGAGGTGAGGGGCTTAGACCATGCCTGGGCAATGTTGTTTCTTACACCTGGGTGTGTGGCATTTTGTTGACCTGGCTACCCCCACTTGGGATAGGTTTTCCACAGCAAGCGCCTATTGTTAGTCCGAAGCCGTTTTTGCCCCAGGGGTCTCCGGGCTGTGTTCGTTGGGGTTGAACTCCTGCTAGCAAAACCGCCGGGATGAGGGAAGGGTTCAGACTGTGCCTGGGCCCTGTGGTCTCTTCCAGGTCAGTGTATGGCATTTCCTTCCCCTTGCCTCAGGCACCTGGGAGCATGTCTGCACGTGGAGAAAGACTTTCCCGTGGGAAGCCGGTTTTTGTCAAACAGGTCCCAGTGCTCTGCTCCTCTCTTTACACTCCTGCTGCCAGAAGCCCAGGGAGGATGGGAGGGCTTAGAACATGGCTGGGCACTGTGGTTTCTTCCAGAGAAGTGGAGGGCATTTGCTTTACCTTGCCACAACCACTTGGGATAGGGTCTGCACCTCAGGAAATCTGTTTCCGTGGGAAGCTGGCTTTTTGCAAAGGGGTCTCTGGGCCCAGGGACTCGGGTGTCCCTCCGGCTCCCCAAAGCACAGGGACGAGGTGAGGGGCTTAGACCATGCCTGGGCAATGTTGTTTCTTACACCTGGGTGTGTGGCATAGTTTACCTGGCTACCCCCACTTGGGATAGGTGTTCCACAACAAGCACCTATTGTTCGTCGGAAGCCGTTTTTGCCCCAGGGGTCTCCGGGCTGTGTTCGTTGGGGTTGAACTCCTGCTAGCAAAACCGCCGGGTTGAGGGAAGGGTTCAGAGAGTGCCTGGGCCCTGTGGTCTCTTCCAGGTCAGTGTATGGCATTTCCTTCCCCTTGCCACAGGCACCTGGGAGCATGTCTTCACGTGGAGAAAGACTTTCCCGTGGGAAGCCGGTTTTTGTCAAACGGGTCCCAGTGCTCTGCTCCTCTCTTTTCACTCCTGCTGCCAGAAGCCCAGGGAGGATGGGAGGGCTTAGAACATGGCTGGGCACTGTGGTTTCTTCCAGAGAAGTGGAGGGCATTTGCTTTACCTTGCCACAACCACTTGTGAGAGGGTCTGCACCTCAGGAAAACTGTTTCCGTGGGAAGCCTGCTTTTTGCAAAGGGGTCTCAGGGTCGTGGGCCTCGGCTGTCCCTCCGGCTCCCCAAAGCACAGGGACGAGGTGAGGGGCTTAGACCATGCCTGGGCAATGTTGTTTCTTACACCTGGGTGTGTGGCATTTTGTTGACCTGGCTACCCCCACTTGGGATAGGTTTTCCACAGCAAGCGCCTATTGTTCGTCGGAAGCCGTTTTTGCCCCAGGGGTCTCCGGGCTGTGTTCGTTGGGGTTGAACTCATGGTAGCGAAACCGCCGGGATGAAGGAAGGGTTCAGACTGTGCCTGGGCCCTGTGGTCTCTTCCAGGTCAGTGTATGGCATTTCCTTCCCCTTGCCACAGGCACCTGGGAGCATGTCTGCACGTGGAGAAAGACTTTCCCGTGGGAAGCCGGTTTTTGTCAAACGGGTCCCAGTGCTCTGCTCCTCTCTTTTCACTCCTGCTGCCAGAAGCCCAGGGAGGATGGGAGGGCTTAGAACATGGCTGGGCACTGTGGTTTCTTCCAGAGAATTGGAGGGCATTTGCTTTACCTTGCCACAACCACGTGGGATAGGGTCTGCACCTCAGGAAAACTGTTCCCGTGGGAAGCTGGCTTTTTGCAAAGGGGTCTCTGGGCCGAGGGCCTCAGGTGTCCCTCCGGCTCCCCAAAGCACAGGGACAAGGTGAGGGGCTTAGAACATGCCTGGGCAATGTTGTTTCTTACAACTGGGTGTGAGGCATTTTGTTGAGCTGGCTACCCCCACTTGGGATAGGTTTTCCACAGCAAGAGCATATTGATCGACAGAAGCCGTTTTCGCCCCAGGGGGTCTCCGGGCTGGGTTCCTTCGGGTTGAACTCCTGCTAGCAAAACCGCCGGGATGAGGGAAGGGCTCAGACGGTGCCTGGGCCCTGTGGTCTCTTACAGGTCACTGTATGGCATTTCCTTCACCTTGCCACAGGCACTTGGGAGCATGTCTGAACGGGAAGAAGGACTTTTTGGTGGGAAGCCGGTTTTTGTCAAACG
Source organism: Ursus americanus (assembly GCF_024610735.1). Classification (NCBI taxonomy): domain Eukaryota; kingdom Metazoa; phylum Chordata; class Mammalia; order Carnivora; family Ursidae; genus Ursus; species Ursus americanus. The sequence goes on from NC_142146.1 coordinate 702,552, forward strand.
GGTCCCAGTGCTGTGCTCCACTCTTTTCACTCCGGCTGCCAGAAGCCCAGTGACGATGGGAGGGCTTAGCACATGGCTGGGCACTGTGGTTTCTTCCAGAGAAATGGATGGCATTTGCTTTACCTTGCCACAACCACTTGTGATAGGGTCCGCACCTCAGGAAAACTATTTCCGTTGGAAGCCGGCTTTTTGCCAAACGGGTCTCAGGGCCATGGGCCTCGGGTGTCCCTCAGGCTCCCAAAAGCACAGGGACGAGGTGAGGGGCTTAGACCATGCCTGGGCAATGTAGTCTCTTACACCTGGTTGTGTGGCATTTTGTTTATCTGGCTACCCCCACTTGGGATAGGTTTTCCACAGCAAGAGCATATTGCGCTTAGGAAGCCGTTTATGCCCCAGGGGGTCTCCCGGCTGGGTTCGTTGGGGTTGAACTCCTGGTAGCAAAACCGCCTGGATGAGGGGAGGGCTCAGATGGTGCCTGGGCCCTGTGGTCTCTTCCAGGTCAGTGTATGGCATTTCCTTCACCTTGCCACAGGCACTTGGGAGCATGTCTGCAACATGAAGAAAGACTTTTTGGTGGGAAGCGGGTTTTTGTCAAACGGGTCCCAGTGCTGTGCTCCTCTCTTTTCCCTCCTGCTGCCAGAAGCCAAGTGAGGATCGGAGGGCTTAGCACATGGCTGGGCAGCGTGGTTTCTTCCAGAGAAGTGGATGGCATTTGCTTTGCCTTGCCACAACCACTTGTGATAGGGTCCGCACCTCAGGAAAACTGTTTCCGTTGGAAGCCGGCTTTTTGCCAAACGGGTCTCAGGGCCGTGGGTCTCGGGTATCCCTCAGGCTGCCAAAAGCACACGGACGAGGTGAGGGGCTTAAACCATGCCTGGGGAATGTTGTCTCTTACACCTGGGTGTGTGGCATTTTGTTTACCTGGCTACCCCCACTTGGGATAGGTTTTCCACAGCAAGAGCATATTGCGCTTAGGAAGCCGTTTTTGCCCCAAGGGGTCTCCGGGCTGGGTTCCTTCGGGTTGAACTCCTGCTAGCAAAACCGCCAGGATGAGGGAAGGGCTCAGACGGTGCCTGGGCCCTGTGCTCTCTTACAGGTCAGTGTATGGCATTTCCTTCACCTGCCACAGGCACTTGGGAGCATGTCTGCACGTGGAGAAGGACTTTTTCGTGGGAAGCCGGTTTTTGTGAAACGGGTCCCAGTGCTGTGCTCCTCTCTTTTCCCTCCTGCTGCCAGAAGCCCAGTGACGATGGGAGAGCTTAGCACATGGCTGGGCACTGTGGTTTCTTCCAGAGAAGTGGATGGAATTTGCTTTACCTTGCCACAACCACTTGTGATAGGGTCCGCACTCAGGAAAACTGTTTCCATTGGAAGCCGGATTTTGCCAAACGGGTCTCTGGGCCGTGGGCCTCGGGTGTCCCTCAGGTTCCCAAAAGCACAGGGACGAGGTGAGGGGCTTAGACCATGCCTGGGCAATGTTGTCTCTTACACCTGGGTGTGTGGCATTTTGTTTACCTGGCTACCCCCACTTGGGATAGGTTTTCCACAGCAAGAGCATATTGCTCATCAGAAGCCGTTTTTGCCCCAGGGGGTCTTCGGGCTGGGTTCCTTCGGGTTGAACTCCTGCTAGCAAAATCGCCGGGATGAGGGAAGGGCTCAGACGGGGCCTGGGCCCTAAGGTCTCTTACAGGTCAGTGTATGGCATTTCTTTCACCTTGCCACAAGCACTTGGGAGCATGTCTACACGTGAAGAAAGACTTTTTCGTGGGAAGCCGGTTTTTCTCAAACGGGTCCCAGTGTTGTGCTCCCCTCTTTTCCCTCCTGCTGCCAGAAGCCCAGTGACGATGGGAGGGCTTAGCACATGGCTGGGCACTGTGGTTTCTTCCAGAGAAGTGGATGGCATTTGCTTTACCTTGCCACAACCACTTGTGATAGGGTCCGCACCTCAGGAAAACTGTTTCCGTTGGAAGCCGGCTTTTTGCCAAACGGGTCTCAGGGCCGTGGGCCTCGGGTGTCCCTCAGGCTCCCAAAAGCACAGGGACGAGGTGAGGGGCTTAGACCATGCCTGGGCAATGTTGTCTCTTACACCTGGGTGTGTGGCATTTTGTTGAGCTGGCTACCCCCACTTGGGATAGGTTTGCCACATCAAGAGCATATTGTTCCTCGGAAGCCGTTTTTGCCCCAGGGCGTCTCCGGGCTGGGTTCGTTCGGGTTGATGTCTTTTCTCAAAACCGCCGGGATGAGGGAAGGACTCAGACGGTGCCTTCGCACTGTGGTCTCTTACCCGAACCGTACCCTAAGGGAACCCAAACACTATACCCTGACCCAGACGCTGACCCTGATCCTGACCATGACCCTGACCCTAACCCGAACCCTAACCCTAACCATAACACCTAACCCTAACTGTAACCCTACCCTGAGCCCTAACCATAACCCTAACACGAACCCTAATCCTAAACAGAACCCTAGCCCTAACCCAAACCCTACCCCTAACCCGAACCCTAACGGGAACCCTAACTCTAACCCTAACCTTAACCGTAACCTGAAATCTAACCCTATCCCAAACCCGAACCCTAACCCGAACCCTAAACGTAACCCTAACCCGAACCCGAACCCTATCCCTAAACTGAACCCGAATCCAAACCCTAACCCTAACCCGAACCTAACCCTAACCCTAACCCTAACCCGAACCCTAAGGGGAACTCTAACCCTAACCCGAACCCTAACCAGAACCCGAATCGTAACACTAACCCTAACCCGAAATCGAACCCTCACCTGAACGCTAACACTAACCCTAACCCGAAACCTAACCCTAACCATAACACCTAACCCTAACCGTAACCCTACCCTGAGCCCTAACCATAACCCTAACACGAACCCTAATCCTAAACAGAACCCTAACCCTAACCCTAACCCTAACCCTAACCCTAACTCACCCGAACCCTAACCGTAACCCAACCCGAAACCTAACCCTAACCTTAACCTGAACCCTAACCCTAACCCTAACACGAACCCAAACCCGAACCCGAACCCAAAATCTAACCCTAACCCGAACCCGAACCATAACCTGAACCCTAAACCGAACCCTAACCCTAACCCAAACCTGAACCCGAACTCTAACCCTACCCGAAGCGTAACCCGATCCCTAACCCTAACCCTAACCTGAACGCGAACCTGAACCCTAACACTAACCCGAAACCTAACCCTAACCCGAACCTAACCCAAATCCTAACCCTAAACCAAACCCTAACCCTAACCCGAAACCTAACCTTAACCCGAACCCGAACATTAACCGGAACCCTAACCCTAACCCAAACCTGAACCGTACCTGAACCCTAACCCGACCCTTACCCTAACCCTCTCCCTAACCTGAAACCTAACCCTAACCCTAATCCTAACCCTAACCCTAAACCTCACCCGAACCCTAACCCTAACCCGAACCCGAACCCTAACCCTAACCCGAACCCTAACCTAAACCCGAAACCTAACCGAACCCTAACCCGAACTCTAACCTGAACCCGAATCCTAACACTAACCCTAACGCAACCCGAACCCTAACCCGAACCCTATCCCGAACCCTAACGCTAACACGAACCCTAACCCTAACCATAACCCTAACCCAAACCCTAACCCTAACCCTAACCCTAACCCTAACCCTATCCCTAATCTGAACACTAACCCTAACCCTAACCCGAATCCTAACCTCAACTTTAACCCTAACCCTAACCCTAACCCTAACCGGAACTCGAAACCTAATCTGAACCCTAACACTAACCCTAACCCGAAACCAAACCCAAACACTAACGCTAACCCGAACCCTAACCCTACCCCTAACCCTAAACCGAACCCTAACCCGAACCCTAACCCTAACCCTAACCCTAACCCGAACCTGAACCCTCAACCGAACACGAACCCTAACCCTAACCAACACCAAAATCTAACCCTAACTTAACCTAAACCCTAACCCGAACCTAAACCCTAACCATAACCCTAAATCTAACCGAACCCAAACCCTAAACCTCACCCTAACCCTAAGCCGAACTGTAACCCTAACCCTAACCCTAACCCTAAAGCTAACCCGAACCCTAACCCTAACCCTAACCCGAACCTGAACCCTCAACCGAACATGAACCCTTACCCTAACCCTAACCTTAACCTGAACCCTAACCCTAACCCAAACCCGAACCCTAACCCTAACCCGAAACCTAACCCTAACCCTAACCCTAACCCTAACCCTAAGCATCACCTGAACCCTAACCCTGCCCCTAACCCTAACCCTAACCCTAACCCGAACCAGAACCCTAACCCTAACCGTAACCATAACCCGAACCCTAACCCTAACCCTACCCTAACACTAACCGTATCCCTAACCTGAAACCTAACCCTAACCCTAACCCTAACCCGAAACCAAACCCAAACACTAACACTAACCCGAACACTAACCCTACCCCTAACCCTAAACCGAACCCTAACCCGAACCCTAACCCTAACCCTAACCCGAACCTGAACCCTCAACCGACCACGAACCCTAACCCTAACCCACACCAAAACCTAACCCTAACCTTAACCAAAACCCTAACCCTAATCCGAACCTGAACCCTAACCATAACTCTAAACCTAACCCGAGCCCAAACACTAAACCTCACCCTAACCCTAAGCCGAACTGTAACCCTAACCCTAACCATAACTCTAAACCTAACCCGAGCCCAAACACTAAACCTCACCCTAACCCTAAGCCGAACTGTAACCCTAACCCGAACCCTAACCCTAACGCTAACCCGAACACAAACCCTAACCCTAACCCGAACCTGAACCGTCAACCGAACATGAACCCTAACCCTAACCCTAACACAAACTCACCCGAATGCTAACCCTAACCCAAACCAAAACCTAACCCTAACCTTAACATGAACCCTAAACCTAACCCGAACCCGAACCCTAACCCTAAC
>NC_142146.1:712500-745000 GCF_024610735.1 Ursus americanus
CTAACCCGAACCCTAACCCTAACCCAAACCCGAACCGTAACCCGAACCCTAACCCGACCCTTACCCTAACCCTATCCCTAAACTGAACCCTAACCCTAACCCTAAAACTAACCCGAACCCAAACCCTAACCCTAACCGTAAACCCAAAACGAACCCTAAACCTAACCCTACCCCTAAACTGAAACCTAAGCCTAACCCTAACCCTAACCCTAACCCTAACCCTAACCCAAGCCCAAAAACTAACCCTAACCTAACGCTAACCCTATCCCTAACCTTAACCCTATCCCTAACCCTAAGCCTCACCTGAACCCGAACCCTAACTCTAACCCGAACCGTAACCCTAACCCGAACCTAACCCTAACCCCAACCATAACCCCAAACCTAAGAGGAACCCTAACCCTAACCGGAACCCTAACCTGAACCCTAACCCTAACCCTAACCCTAACCTGAACCTCACCCTACCCTAACCCAAATCGGAAGCCGAAATTGAACCCGAACCCTAACCCTAACCCGAACCCAAATCCTAACCAGAACCCTAACCCTAATCGGAAACCTAACCCTGGCCCTAACCCTAAACCTAACCCTAGCCCTAAACCTCACCCGAACCCTAACCCTAACCCTAACCGTAACCCTAACCGGAACCCTAACCCGAACCCTAACCCTAACCCTAACCCTAACCGGAAACCTAACCCTAACCCTAACCCTAACCCTAACCCTAGCCCTAAACCTCACACGAACCCTAACCCTAAACCTAACCCTAACACTAACCCTAACCCTACCCTGAACCCTAACCCTCACCCTAACCCTAACCCTAACCCGAACCCTAACCCGAAACCTATCCCTAACCTGAAACCTAACCCTAACCCTAAAACTAACCCTAATCCTAACCCTAACCTGAACCCTAACCCTAACCCTAACCCTAACCCTAACTCTAACCCTCACCCTAACCCTCACCCTTACCCTATCCCGAACCCTAACCCTAACCCGAATACGAACCCTAACCCTAACCCTAACCCTAACCTGAACCCGAACCGTAACCCTAACCCGAAACCTAACCCGAACCCGAATCCTCACCCTAACCCGAACCCTAAACCTAACCCTAACCAGAACCCTAAGCCGAACCCTATCCCTAACCCTAACCCTAACCCTTTCCTGAACCTGAACCCGAAACCGAACCCGAAACTGAACCCTAACCGTAACCCGAAACCAAATACTAACCCTAGCCCTAAACCTCACACGAACCCTAACCCTAACCCGAACCCTAACCCTAACCCTAACACGAACCCGAACCCTAACCCGAAACCTAACCGTAACCCTAACCCGAACCCTATACCAACCCTAACCCGAACCCGAATCCAAACCCTAACCCTAACCCTAACCCTAACCCGAACCCTAACCCTAACCCTAACCCTAACCCGAACCCTAATCCTAACACGAACCCGAACCCTAACACGAACCCGAACCCTAAACCGAACGCTAACCGTAACCCTAACCCGAACCCTATACCTAACCCTAACCCGAACCCGAATCCAAACCCTAACCCTAACCCAAACCTAACCCTAACCCTAACCCTAAACCGAACCCTAAGAGGAACACTAACCCTAACCCGAACCCTAACCCTACCCCTAACCCTAACCCTAATCCGCACCCTAACCCGAACCCTAACCTGAACCCGAACCGTAACCCTAACCCTAACCCTAACCCTAACCCGAACCCTAACCCTACCCCTAACCCTAACCCTAACCCTAACCCGAACCCTAACCCTAACACGAACCCGAACCCTAACACGAACCCGAACCCTAACCCGAACGCTAACCGTAACCCTAACCCGAACCCTATACCTAACCCTAACCCGAACCCGAATCCAAACCCTAACCCTAACCCAAACCTAACCCTAACCCTAACCCTAAACCGAACCCTAAGAGGAACACTAACCCTAACCCGAACCCTAACCCTACCCCTAACCCTAACCCTAACCCGCACCCTAACCCGAACCCTAACCTGAACCCGAACCGTAACCCTAATCCGAACACGAACTCGAACCCTAACCTGAACCCTAACACTAACCCTAAACCGAAACCAAACCCGAACCCTAACCCTAACCCTAACGCTAACCCGAACCCGAAACCAAACCCGAAGCCTGACCCTAACCCTAACCCTAACCCGAACCCTAACCCTACCCGTAACCCTAAACCGAACCCTACCCCTAACCCTAACCCGAACCCTAAACCTAACCCTAACCCGAAACCTAACCCTAACCCTAACGCGAAACCTAACCCTAACCCTACCCTAACCCGAACCCGAACCCTAACCATAACCCTAACCCTAACCCTAACCCTAACACGAACCCTAACCCTAACCCTAACCCGAACCCGAACCTGAACCCTAATCCTAACCCGAACCCTAACCCGAACCGGAACCCTAACACGAACCCGAACCCTAAACTGAACCCGAACCCGAACCCTAACCCTAACCCTAACCCGGATCCTAACCCGAACCCTCACCTGAACCCTACCCGAACCCTAACCGGAATCCTAAAACGAACCCGAACCCTAACCCTAACCCCAACCCTAACCCGAACGCTAACCCGAACCCGAAACCTAACCCGAACCCGAACCCTAACGTGAACCCGAACCCAAACCCGAACCCTAACTTGAACCAGAACCCGAACCCGAACCCTAACCCGAACCCGAACCCGAACCCAAACCCAAACCCTAACCCGAACCCTAACCCGAAGCCTAAACTGAACCCGAACACAAATCCTAACCCTAACCCGAACCCGACCCGAACCCGAACCCGAACCCGAACCCATACCCTAACACGAACCAGAACCCGAACCCGAAACCGAAACCGAACCTGAACCCGAACCCGAAACCGAACCTGAACCCGAACCCGAACCCGAACCCGAACCCAAACCCGAACCCTAACCCAAAAGCACAGAGACCAGGTGAGGGGCTTAGACCATGCCTGGGCAATGTTGTTTCTTACACCTGGGTGTGTGGCATTTTGTTTACCTGGCTACCCCCACTTGGGTTAGGTTTTCCACAGCAAGCACCTATTGTTCCTCAGAAGACGTTTTTGCCCCCGGGGTCTCCGGGCTGTGTTCGTTGGGGTTGAACTCCTGCTAGCAAAACCGCCGGGATGAGGGAAGGGTTCAGACTGTGCCTGGGCCCTGTGGTCTCTTCCAGGTCAGTGTATGGCATTTCCTTCACCTTGCCACAGGCACTTGGGAGCATGTCTGCACGTGGAGATAGACTTTCCTGTGGGAAGCCGGTTTTTTCAAACGGGTCCCAGTGCTGTGCTCCTCTCTTTTCACTCCTGCTGCTAGAAGCCCAGTGAGAATGGGAGGGTTTAGAACATGGCTGGGCACTGTGGTTTCTTCCAGAGAAGTGGATGGCATTTGCTTTACCTTGCCACAACCACTTGGGAGAGGGTCTGCACCTCAGGAAAACTGTTTCCGTGGGAAGCCGGCTTTTTGCCAAACGGGTCTCAGGGCCGTGGGCCTCGGGTGTCCCTCCGGCTCCCCAAAGCACAGGGACGAGGTGAGGGGCTTAGACCATGCCTGGGCAATGTTGTTTCTTACACCTGGGTGTGTGGCATTTTGTTTACCTGGCTACCCCCACTTGGCATAGGTTTTCCACAACAAGCACCTATTGTTCCTCAGAAGTCGTTTTTGCCTCAGGGGTCTCCGGGCTGTGTTCCTTGGGGTTGAACTCCTGCTAGCAAAACCGCCGGGATGAGGGAAGGGTTCAGACTGTGCCTGGGCCCTGTGGTCTCTTCCAGGTCAGTGTATGGCATTTCCTTCACCTTGCCACCGTCACTTGGGAGCATGTCTGCACGTGGAGAAAGACTTTCCCATGGGAAGCCGGTTTTTGTCAAACGGGTCCCAGTGCTGTGCTCCTCTCTTTTCACTCCGGCTGCCAGAAGCCCCATGAGGATGGGAGGGCTTAGAACATGGATGGGCACTGTGGTTTCTTCCAGAGAAGTGGATGGCATTTGCTTTACCTTGCCACAACCACTTGTGAGAGGGTCTGCACATCAAGAAAACTGTTTCTGTGGGAAGCCGGGTTTGGCCAAACGGGTCTCAGGCCCGTGGGTCTCGGGTGTCCGTCCGGCTCCCCAAAGCACAGGGATGAGGTGAGGGGCTTAGACCATGCTTGGGCAATGTTGTTTCTTACACCTGGGTGTGTGGCATTTTGTTTACCTGGCTACCCCTCTTGGGATAGGTTTTCCACAGCAAGAGCATATTGCTCGTCAGAAGCCGTTTTTGAATCAGGGGTCTCCGGGCTGTGTTCGTTGGGGTTGAACTCCTGCTAGCAAATCTGCCGGGATGAGGGAAGGGTTCAGACTGTGCCTGGGCCCTGTGGTCTCTTCCAGGTCAGTGTATGGCATTTCCTTCCCCTTGCCACAGGCACCTGGGAGCATGTCTGCACGTGGAGAAAGACGTTCCCGTGGGAAGCCGGTTTTTGTCCAACGGGTCCCAGTGCTCTGCTCCTCTCTTTTCACTCCTGCTGCCAGAAGCCCAGGGAGGATGGGAGGGCTTAGAACATGGCTGGGCACTGTGGTTTCTTCCAGAGAAGTGGAGGGCATTTGCTTTACCTTGCCACAACCACTTGGGATAGGGTCTGCACCTCAGGATCTGTTTCCGTGAGAAGCCGGCTTTTTGCAAAGAGGTCTCTGGGCCGAGGGCCTCAGGTGTCCCTCTGGCTCCCCAAAGCACAGGGACAAGGTGAGGGGCTTAGACCATGCCTGGGCAATGTAGTTTCTTACACCTGGGTGTGTGGCATAGTTTACCTGGCTACCCCCACTTGGGATAGGTGTTCCACAGCAAGCACCTATTGTTCGTCGGAAGCCGTTTTTGTGCCAGGGGTCTCCGGGCTGTGTTCGTTGGGGTTGAAGTCCTGCTAGCAAAACCGCCGGGTTGAGGGAAGGGTTCAGAGAGTGCCTGGGCCCTGTGGTCTCTTCCACGTCAGTGTATGGCATTTCCTTCCCCTTGCCGCAGGCATCTGGGAGCATGTCTGCACGTGGAGAAAGACTTTCCCGTGGGAAGCCGGTTTTTGTCAAACGGGTCCCAGTGCTCTGCTCCTCTCTTTTCACTCCTGCTGCCAGAAGCCCAGGGAGAATGGGAGGGCTTAGAACATGCCTGGGCACTGTGGTTTCTTCCAGAGAAGTGGAGGGCATTGGCTTTACCTTGCCACAACCACTTGGGATAGGGTTTGCACCTCAGGAAAACTGTTTCCGTGGGAAGCCGGCTTTTTGCAAAGGGGTCTCAGGGCCGAGGGCCTCGGCTGTCCCTCCGGCTCCCCAAAGCACAGGGACGAGGTGAGGGGCTGGGACCACGCCTGGGCAATGTTGTTTCTTACACCTGGGTGTGTGGCATTTTGTTGAGCTGGCTACTCCCACTTGGGATAGGTTTTCCACAGCAAGCGCCTATTGTTCGTCGGAAGCTGTTTTTGCCCCAGGGGTCTCCGGGCTGTGTTCGTTGGGGTTGAACTCCTGCTAGCAAAACCGCCGGGATGAGGGAAGGGTTCAGACTGTGCCTGGGCCCTGTAGTCTCTTCCAGGTCAGTGTATGGCATTTCCTTCCCCTTGCCTCAGGCACCTGGGAGCATATCTGCACGTGGAGAAAGACTTTCCCGTGGGAAGCCGGTTTTTGTCAAACAGGTCCCAGTGCTCTGCTCCTCTCTTTTCACTCCTGCTGCCAGAAGCCCAGGGAGGATGGGAGGGCTTAGAACATGGCTGGGCACTGTGGTTTCTTCCAGAGAAGTGGAGGGCATTTGCTTTACCTTGCCACAACCAGTTGGGATAGGGTCTGCACCTCAGGAAATCTGTTTCCGTGGGAAGCCGGCTTTTTGCAAAGGGGTCTCTGGGCCCAGGGCCTCGGGTGTCCCTCCGGCTCCCCAAAACACAGGGACGAGGTGAGGGGCTTAGACCGTGCCTGGGCAATGTTGTTTCTTACACCTGGGTGTGTGGCATAGTTTACCTGGCTACCCCCACTTGGGATAGGTGTTCCACAGCAAGCACCTATTGTTCGTCGGAAGCCGTTTTTGCCCCAGGGGTCTCCGGGCTGTGTTCGTTGGGGTTGAACTCCTGCTAGCAAAACCGCAGGGTTGAGGGAAGGGTTCAGACTGTGCCTGGGCCCTGTGGTCTCTTCCAGGTCAGTGTATGGCATTTCCTTCCCCTTGCCACAGGCACCTGGGAGCATGTCTGCACGTGGAGAAAGACTTTCCCGTGGGAAGCCGGTTTTTGTCAAACGGGTCCCAGTGCTCTGCTCCTCTCTTTTCACTCCTGCTGCCAGAAGCCCAGGGAGGATGGGAGGGCTTAGAACATGGCTGGGCACTGTGGTTTCTTCCAGAGAAGTGGAGGGCATTGGCTTTACCTTGCCACAACCACGTGGGATAGGGTCTGCACCTCAGGAAAACTGTTCCCGTGGGAAGCTGGCTTTTTGCAAAGGGGTCTCTGGGCCGAGGGCCTCAGGTGTCCCTCCGGCTCCCCAAAGCACAGGGACAAGGTGAGGGGCTTAGAACATGCTTGGGCAATGTTGTTTCTTACACCTGGGTGTGTGGCATTTTGTTGAGCTGGCTAACCCCACTTGGGATATTTTTTCCACAGCAAGCGCCTATTGTTTGTCGGAAGCCGTTTTTGCCTCAGTGTTCTCCGGGCTCTGTTCGTTGGGGTTGAACTCCTGCTAGCAAAACCGCCGGGATGAGGGAAGGGTTCAGACTGTGCCTGGGCCCTGTGGTCTCTTCCAGGTCAGTGTATGGCATTTCCTTCCCCTTGCCACAGGCACCTGGGAGCATGTCTTCACGTGAAGAAAGACGTTCCCGTGGGAAGCCGGTTTTTGTCAAACGGGTCCCAGTGCTCTGCTCCTCTCTTTTCACTCCTGCTGCCAGAAGCCCAGGGAGGATGGGAGGGCTTAGAACATGGCTGGGCACTGTGGTTTCTTCCAGAGAAGTGGAGGGCATTTGCTTTACCTTGCCACAACCACTTGGGATAGGGTCTGCACCTCAGGAAAACTGTTTCCGTGGGAAGCCGGCTTTTTGCAAAGAGGTCTCTGGGCCCAGGGCCTCGGGTGTCCCTCCGGCTCCCCAAAGCACAGGGACGAGGTGAGGGCCTTAGACCGTGCCTGGGCAATGTTGTTTCTTACACCTGGGTGTGTGGCATAGTTTACCTGGCTACCCCCACTTGGGATAGGTGTTCCACAGCAAGCACCTATTGTTCGTCGGAAGCCGTTTTTGCCCCAGGGGTCTCCGGGCTGTGTTCGTTGGGGTTGAACTCCTGCTAGCAAAACCGCCGGGTTGAGGGAAGGGTTCAGACTGTGCCTGGGCCCTGTGGTCTCTTCCAGGTCAGTGTATGGCATTTCCTTCCCCTTGCCACAGGCACCTGGGAGCATGTCTGCACGTGGAGAAAGACTTTCCCGTGGGAAGCCGGTTTTTGTCCAACGGGTCCCAGTGCTCTGCTCCTCTCTTTTCACTCCTGCTGCCAGAAGCCCAGGGAGGATGGGAGGGCTTAGAACATGGCTGGGCACTGTGGTTTCTTCCAGAGAAGTGGAGGGCATTTGCTTTACCTTGCCACAACCACTTGTGAGAGGGTCTGCACCTCAGGAAAACTGTTCCCGTGGGAAGCCTGCTTTTTGCAAAGGGGTCTCTGGGCCCAGGGACTCGGGTGTCCCTCCGGTTCCCCGAAGCACAGGGACGAGGTGAGGGGCTTAGACCATGCCTGGGCAATGTTGTTTCTTACACCTGGGTGTGTGGCATAGTTTACCTGGCTACCCCCACTTGGGATAGGTGTTCCACAGCAAGAGCCTATTGTTCCTCGGAAGCCGTTTTTGCCTCAGTGTTCTCCGGGTTGTGTTCTTTGGGGTTGAACTCCTGCTAGCAAAACCGCCGGGTTGAGGGAAGGGTTTAGACTTTGCCTGGGCCCTGTGGTCTCTTCCAGGTCAGTGTATGGCATTTCCTTCCCCTTGCCACAGGCACCTGGGAGCATGTCTGCACGTGGAGAAAGACTTTTCCGTGGGAAGCCGGTTTTTGTCAAACGGGTCCCAGTGCTCTGCTCCTCTCTTTTCACTCCTGCTGCCAGAAGCCCAGGGAGGATGGGAGGGCTTAGAACATGGCTGGGCACTGTGGTTTCTTCCAGAGAAGTGGAGGGCATTTGCATTAACTTGCCACAACCACTTGGGATAGGGTCTGCACCTCAGGAAATCTGTTTCCGTGGGAAGCCGGCTTTTTGCAAAGGGGTCTCTGGGCCCAGGGCCTCGGGTGTCCCTCCGGCTCCCCAAAGCACAGGGACGAGGTGAGGGCCTTAGACCGTGCCTGGGCAATGTTGTTTCTTACACCTGGGTGTGTGGCATAGTTTACCTGGCTACCCCCACTCGGATAGGTGTTCCACAGCAAGCACCTATTGTTCGTCGGAAGCCGTTTTTGCCCCAGGGGTCTCCGGGCTGTGTTCGTTGGGCTTGAACTCCTGCTAGCAAAACCGCCGGGTTGAGGGAAGGGTTCAGACTGTGCCTGGGCCCTGTGGTCTCTTCCAGGTCAGTGTATGGCATTTCCTTCCCCTTGCCACAGGCACCTGGGAGCATGTCTGCACGTGGAGAAAGACTTTCCCGTGGGAAGCCGGTTTTTGTCCAACGGGTCCCAGTGCTCTGCTCCTCTCTTTTCACTCCTGCTGCCAGAAGCCCAGGGAGGATGGGAGGGCTTAGAACATGGCTGGGCACTGTGGTTTCTTCCAGAGAAGTGGAGGGCATTTGCTTTACCTTGCCACAACCACTTGTGAGAGGGTCTGCACCTCAGGAAAACTGTTCCCGTGGGAAGCCGGCTTTTTGCAAAGGGGTCTCTGGGCCCAGGGACTCGGGTGTCCCTCCGGCTCCCCAAAGCACAGGGACGAGGTGAGGGGCTTAGACCATGCCTGGGCAATGTTGTTTCTTACACCTGGGTGTGTGGCATAGTTTACCTGGCTACCCCCACTTGGGATAGGTGTTCCACAGCAAGCACCTATTGTTCGTCGGAAGCCGTTTTTGCCCCAGGGGTCTCCGGGCTGTGTTCGATGGGCTTGAACTCCTGCTAGCAAAACCGCCGGGTTGAGGGAAGGGTTCAGACTGTGCCTGGGCCCTGTGGTCTCTTCCAGGTCAGTGTATGGCATTTCCTTCCCCTTGCCACAGGCACCTGGGAGCATGTCTGCACGTGGAGAAGGACTTTTCCGTGGGAAGCCGGTTTTTGTCAAACGGGTCCCAGTGCTCTGCTCCTCTCTTTTCACTCCTGCTGCCAGAAGCCCAGGGAGGATGGGAGGGCTTAGAACATGGCTGGGCACTGTGGTTTCTTCCAGAGAAGTGGAGGGCATTTGCATTATCTTGCCACAACCACTTGGGATAGGGTCTGCACCTAAGGAAAACTGTTTCCGTGGGAAGCCGGCTTTTTGCAAAAGGTCTCTGGGCCGAGGGCCTCATGTGTCCCTCTGGCTCCCCAAAGCACAGGGACGAGGTGAGGGGCTTAGACCATGCCTGGGCAATGTTGTTTCTTACACCTGGGTGTGTGGCATTTTGTTGACCTGGCTACCCCCACTTTGGATACGTTTTCCACAGCAAGCGCCTATTGTTCCTCGGAAGACGTTTTTGCCTCAGTGTTCTCCGGGTTGTGTTCTTTGGGGTTGAACTCCTGCTATGAAAACCGCCGGGTTGAGGGAAGGGTTCAGACTGTGCCTGGGCCCTGTGGTCTCTTCCAGGTCAGTGTATGGCATTTCCTTCCCCTTGCCACAGGCACCTGGGAGCATGTCTGCACGTGGAGAAAGACTTTCCCGTGGGAAGCCGGTTTTTGTCAAACGGGTCCCAGTGCTCTGTTCCTCTCTTTTCACTCCTGCTGCTAGAAGCCCATGGAGGATGGGACGGCTTAGAACATGGCTGGGCACTGTGGTTTCTTCCAGAGAAGTGGAGGGCATTTGCTTTACCTTGCCACAACCACTTGGGATAGGGTCTGCACCTCAGGAAAACTGTTTCCGTGGGAAGCCGGCTTTTTGCAAAGGGGTCTCAGGGCCGTGAGCCTCGGGTGTCCCTCCGGCTCCCCAAAGCACAGGGACGAGGTGAGGGGCTTAGACCATGCCTGGGCAATGTTGTTTCTTACACCTGGGTGTGTGGCATTTTTTGAGCTGGCTACCCCCACTTGGGATAGGTGTTCCACAGCAAGCACCTCTTGTTCGTCGGAAGCCGTTTTTGCCTCAGGGGTCTCCGGGCTGTGTTCGTTGGGCTTGAACTCCTGCTAGCAAAACCGCCGGGTTGAGGGAAGGGTTCAGACTGTGCCTGGGCCCTGTGGTCTCTTCCAGGTCAGTGTATGGCATTTCCTTCCCCTTGCCACAGGCACCTGGGAGCATGTCTGCACGTGGAGAAAGACTTTCCCGTGGGAAGCCGTTTTTTGTCAAACGTGTCCCAGTGCTCATCTCCTCTCTTTTCACTCCTGCTGCCAGAAGCCTAGGGAGGATGGGACGGCTTAGAACATGGCTGGGCACTGGGGTTTCTTCCAGAGAAGTGGAGGGCATTGGCTTTACCTTGCCACAACCACTTGTGAGAGGGTCTGCACCTCAGGAAAACTGTTTCCGTGGGAAGCCGGCTTTTTGCAAAGCGCTCTCAGGGCCGTGAGCCTCGGGTGTCCCTCCGGCTCCCCAAAGCACAGGGACGAGGTGAGGGGCTTAGACCATGGCTGGGCAATGTTGTTTCTTACACCTGGGTGTGTGGCATTTTGTTGAGCTGGCTACCCCCACTTGGGATAGGTGTTCCACAGCAAGCACTATTGTTCGTCGGAAGCCGTTTTTGCCCCAGGGGTCTCCGGGCTGTGTTCGTTGGGCTTGAACTCCTGCTAGCAAAACCGCCGGGTTGAGGGAAGGGTTCAGACTGTGCCTGGGCCCTGTGGTCTCTTCCAGGTCAGTGTATGGCATTTCCTTCCCCTTGCCACAGGCACCTGGGAGCATGTCTGCACGTGGAGAAAGACTTTCCCGTGGGAAGCCGGTTTTTGTCAAACGGGTCACAGTGCTCTGGTCCTCTCTTTTCACTCCTGTTGCCAGAAGCCCAGGGAGGATGGGAGGGCTTAGAACATACCTGGGCACTGTGGTTTCTTCCAGAGAAGTGGAGGGCATTTGCTTTACCTTGCCAGAACCACTTGGGATAGGGTCTGCACCTCAGGAAAACTGTTTCCGTGGGAAGCCGGCTTTTTGCAAAGGGGTCTCAGGGCCGTGGGCCTCGGGTGTCCCTCCAGCTCCCCAAAGCACAGGGACGAGTTGAGGGGCTTAGACCATGCCTGGGCAATGTTGTTTCTTACACCTGGGTGTGTGGCATTTTGTTGAGCTGGCTACCCCCACTTGGGATAGGTGTTCCACAGCAAGCACCTATTGTTCGTCGGAAGCCGTTTTTGCCCCAGGGGTCTCCGGGCTGTGTTAGTTGATGTTGAACTCCTGCTAGCAAAACCGCCGCGTTGAGGGAAGGGTTCAGACTGTGCCTGGGCCCTGTGGTCTCTTCCAGGTCAGTGTATGGCATTTCCTTCTCCTTGCCACAGGCACCTGGGAGCATGTCTGCACGTGGAGAAAGACTTTCCCGTGGGAAGCCGGTTTTTGGCAAACGGGTCCCAGTGCTCTGCTCCTCTCTTTTCACTCCTGCTGCCAGAAGCCCAGGGAGGATGGGAGGGCTTAGAACATGGCTGGGCACTGTGGTTTCTTCCAGAGAAGTGGAGGGCATTGGCTTTACCTTGCCACAACCACTTGTGAGAGGGTCTGCACCTCAGGAAAACTGTTTCCGTGGGAAGCCTGCTTTTTGCAAAGGGGTCTCAGGGCCGTGGGCCTCGGGTGTCCCTCCGGCTCCCCAAAGCACAGGGACGAGGTGAGGGGCTTAGACCATGCCTGGGCAATGTTGTTTCTTACACCTGGGTGTGTGGCATTTTGTTGAGCTGGCTACCCCCACTTGGGATAGGTGTTCCAAGCAAGCACCTATTGTTCGTCGGAAGCCGTTTTTGCCCCAGGGGTCTCTGGGCTGTGTTCGTTGGGCTTGAACTCCTGCTAGCAAAACCGCCGGGTTGAGGGAAGGGTTCAGACTGTGCCTGGGCCCTGTGGTCTCTTCCAGGTCAGTGTATGGCATTTCCTTCCCCTTGCCACAGGCACCTGGGAGCATGTCTGCACGTGGAGAAAGACTTTCCCGTGGGAAGCCGGTTTTTGTCAAACGGGTCCCAGGGTTCTGCTCCTCTCTTTTCACTCCTGCTGCCAGAAGCCCAGGGAGAATGGGAGGGCTTAGAACATGCCTGGGCACTGTGGTTTCTTCCAGAGAATTGGAGGGCATTGGCTTTACCTTGCCACAACCACTTGGGATAGGGTCTGCACCTCAGGAAAACAGTTTCCGTGGGAAGCCGGCTTTTTGCAAAGGGGTCTTAGGGCCGTGGGCCTCGGCTGTCCCTCCGGCTCCCCAAAGCACAGGGACGAGGTGAGGGGATTAGACCATGCCTGGGCAATGTTGTTTCTTACACCTGGGTGTGTGGCATTTTGCTGACCTGGCTAACCCCACTTGGGATAGGTTTTCCACAGCAAGCGCCTATTGTTCGTCGGAAGCCGTTTTTGCCCCAGGGGTCTCCGGGCTCTGTTCGTTGGGGTTGAACCCCTGCTAGCAAAACCGCCGGGTTGAGGGAAGGGTTCAGACTGTGCCTGGGCCCTGTGGTCTCTTCCAGGTCAGTGTATGGCATTTCCTTCCCCTTACCACAGGCACCTGGGAGCATGTCTGCACGTGGAGAAAGACTTTCCCGTGGGAAGCCGGTTTCTGTCAAACTGGTCCCAGTGCTCTGCTCCTCTCTTTTCACTCCTGCTGCCAGAAGCCCAGGGAGGATGGGAGGGCTTAGAACATACCTGGGCACTGTGGTTTCTTCCAGAGAAGTGGAGGGCATTTGCTTTACCTTGCCACAACCTCTTTGGATAGGGTCTGCACCTCAGGAAATCTGTTTCCGTGGGAAGCCGGCTTTTTGCAAAGGGGTCTCAGGGACGTGGGCCTCGGGTGTCCCTCCGGCTCCCCAAAGCACAGGGACGAGGTGAGGGGCTTAGACCATGCCTGGGCAATGTTGTTTCTTACACCTGGGTGTGTGGCATTTTGTTGAGCTGGCTACCCCCACTTGCGATAGGTGTTCCACAGCAAGCACCTATTGTTCGTCGGAAGCCGTTTTTGCCCCAGGGGTCTCCGGGCTGTGTTCGTTGGGCTTGAACTCCTGCTAGCAAAACCGCCGGGTTGAGGGAAGGGTTCAGACTGTGCCTGGGCCCTGTGGTCTCTTCCAGGTCAGTGTATGGCATTTCCTTAACCTTGCCACAGGCACCTGGGAGCATGTCTGCACATGGAGAAAGACTTTCCCGTGGGAAGCCGGTTTTTGTCAAACGGGTCCCAGTGCTCTGCTCCTCTCTTTTCACTCCTGCTGCCAGAAGCCCAGGGAGGATGGGAGGGCTTAGAACATGGCTGGGCACTGTGGTTTCTTCCAGAGAAGTGGAGGGCATTGGCTTTACCTTGCCACAACCACTTGTGAGAGGGTCTGCACCTCAGGAAAACTGTTTCCGTGGGAAGCCGGCTTTTTGCAAAGGGGTCTCAGGGCCGTGAGCCTCGGGTGTCCCTCCGGCTCCCCAAAGCACAGGGACGAGGTGAGGGGCTTAGACCATGCCTGGGCAATGTTGTTTCTTACACCTGGGTGTGTGGCATAGTTTACCTGGCTACCCCCACTTGGGATAGGTGTTCCACAGCAAGCACCTATTGTTCGTCGGAAGCCGTTTTTGCCCCAGGGGTCTCCGGGCTGTGTTCGTTGGGCTCGAACTCCTGCTAGCAAAACCGCCGGGTTGAGGGAAGGGTTCAGACTGTGCCTGGGCCCTGTGGTCTCTTCCAGGTCAGTGTATGGCATTTCCTTCCCCTTGCCACAGGCACCTGGGAGCATGTCTGCACGTGGAGAAGGACTTTTCCGTGGGAAGCCGGTTTTTGTCAAACGGGTCCCAGTGCTCTGCTCCTCTCTTTTCACTCCTGCTGCCAGAAGCCCAGGGAGGATGGGAGGGCTTAGAACATGGCTGGGCACTGTGGTTTCTTCCAGAGAAGTGGAGGGCATTTGCATTACCTTGCCACAACCACTTGGGATAGGGTCTGCACCTAAGGAAAACTGTTTCCGTGGGAAGCCGGCTTTTTGCAAAGAGGTCTCTGGGCCGAGGGCCTCAGGTGTCCCTCTGGCTCCCCAAAGCACAAGGACGAGGTGAGGGGCTTAGACCATGCCTGGGCAATGTTGTTTCTTACACCTGGGTGTGTGGCATTTTGTTGACCTGGCTACCCCCACTTTGGATAGGTTTTCCACAGCAAGCGCCTATTGTTCCTCGGAAGCCGTTTTTGCCTCAGTGTTCTCCGGGTTGTGTTCTTTGGGGTTGAACTCCTGCTATGAAAACCGCCGGGTTGAGGGAAGGGTTCAGACTTTGCCTGGGCCCTGTGGTCTCTTCCAGGTCAGTGTATGGCATTTCCTTCCCCTTGCCACAGGCACCTGGGAGCATGTCTGCACGTGGAGAAAGACTTTTCCGTGGGAAGCCGGTTTTTGTCAAACGGGTCCCAGTGCTCTGCTCCTCTCTTTTCACTCCTGCTGCCAGAAGCCCAGGGAGGATGGGAGGGCTTAGAACATGGCTGGGCACTGTGGTTTCTTCCAGAGAAGTGGAGGGCATTTGCATTACCTTGCCACAACCACTTGGGATAGGGTCTGCACCTCAGGAAATCTGTTTCCGTGGGAAGCCGGCTTTTTGCAAAGGGGTCTCTGGGCCCAGGGCCTCGGGTGTCCCTCCGGCTCCCCAAAGCACAGGGACGATGTGAGGGGCTTAGACCATGGCTGGGCAATGTTGTTTCTTACACCTGGGTGTGTGGCATTTTGTTGAGGTGGCTACCCCCACTTGGGATAGGTTTTCCACAGCAAGCACCTCTTGTTCGTCGGAAGCCGTTTTTACCCCAGGGGTCTCCGGGCTGTGTTCGTTGAGCTTGAACTCCTGCTAGCAAAACCGCCGGCTTGAGGGAAGGGTTCTGACTGTGCCTGGGCCCTGTGGTCTCTTCCAGGTCAGTGTATGGCATTTCCTTCCCCTTGCCACAGGCACCTGGGAGCATGTCTGCACGTGGAGAAAGACTTTCCCGTGGGAAGCCGGTTTTTGTCAAACGGGTCCCAGTGCTCTGCTCCTCTCTTTTCACTCCTGCTGCCAGAAGCCCAGGGAGGATGGGAGGGCTTAGAACATGGCTGGGCACTGTGGTTTCTTCCAGAGAAGTGGAGGGCATTGGCTTTACCTTGCCACAACCACTTGTGAGAGGGTCTGCACCTCAGGAAAACTGTTTCCGTGGGAAGCCTGCTTTTTGCAAAGGGGTCTCAGGGCCGTGGGCCTCGGGTGTCCCTCCGGCTCCCCAAAGCACAGGGACGAGGTGAGGGGCTTAGACCATGCCTGGGCAATGTTGTTTCTTCCACCTGGGTGTGTGGCATTTTGTTGAGCTGGCTACCCCCACTTGGGATAGGTGTTCCACAGCAAGCACCTATTGTTCGTCGGAAGCCGTTTTTGCCCCAGCGGTCTCTGGGCTGTGTTCGTTGGGCTTGAACTCCTGCTAGCAAAACCGCCGGGTTGAGGGAAGGGTTCAGACTGTGCCTGGGCCCTGTGGTCTCTTCCAGGTCAGTGTATGGCATTTCCTTCCCCTTGCCACAGGCACCTGGGAGCATGTCTGCACGTGGAGAAAGACTTTCCCGTGGGAAGCCGGTTTTTGTCAAACGGGTCCCAGGGTTCTGCTCCTCTCTTTTCACTCCTGCTGCCAGAAGCCCAGGGAGAATGGGAGGGCTTAGAACATGCCTGGGCTCTGTGGTTTCTTCCAGAGAAGTGGAGGGCATTGGCTTTACCTTGCCACAACCACTTGGGATAGGGTCTGCACCTCAGGAAAACAGTTTCCGTGGGAAGCCGGCTTTTTGCAAAGGGGTCTCAGGGCCGTGGGCCTCGGCTGTCCCTCCGGCTCCCCAAAGCACAGGGACGAGGTGAGGGGATTAGACCATGCCTGGGCAATGTTGTTTCTTACACCTGGGTGTGTGGCATTTTGCTGACCTGGCTACCCCCACTTGGGATAGGTTTTCCACAGCAAGCGCCTATTGTTCGTCGGAAGCCGTTTTTGCCCCAGGGGTCTCCGGGCTCTGTTCGTTGGGGTTGAACCCCTGCTAGCAAAACCGCCGGGTTGAGGGAAGGGTTCAGACTGTGCCTGGGCCCTGTGGTCTCTTCCAGGTCAGTGTATGGCATTTCCTTCCCCTTACCACAGGCACCTGGGAGCATGTCTGCACGTGGAGAAAGACTTTCCCGTGGGAAGCCGGTTTTTGTCAAACTGGTCCCAGTGCTCTGCTCCTCTCTTTTCACTCCTGCTGCCAGAAGCCCAGGGAGGATGGGAGGGCTTAGAACATACCTGGGCACTGTGGTTTCTTCCAGAGAAGTGGAGGGCATTTGCTTTACCTTGCCACAACCTCTTTGGATAGGGTCTGCACCTCAGGAAATCTGTTTCCGTGGGAAGCCGGCTTTTTGCAAAGGGGTCTCAGGGACGTGGGCCTCGGGTGTCCCTCCGGCTCCCCAAAGCACAGGGACGAGGTGAGGGGCTTAGACCATGCCTGGGCAATGTTGTTTCTTACACCTGGGTGTGTGGCATTTTGTTGAGCTGGCTACCCCCACTTGCGATAGGTGTTCCACAGCAAGCACCTATTGTTCGTCGGAAGCCGTTTTTGCCCCAGGGGTCTCCGGGCTGTGTTCGTTGGGCTTGAACTCCTGCTAGCAAAACCGCCGGGTTGAGGGAAGGGTTCAGACTGTGCCTGGGCCCTGTGGTCTCTTCCAGGTCAGTGTATGGCATTTCCTTCCCCTTGCCACAGGCACCTGGGAACATGTCTGCACGTGGAGAAAGACTTTCCCGTGGGAAGCCGGTTTTTGTCAAACGGGTCCCAGTGCTCTGCTCCTCTCTTTTCACTCCTGCTGCCAGAAGCCCAGGGAGGATGGGAGGGCTTAGAACATGGCTGGGCACTGTGGTTTCTTCCAGAGAAGTGGAGGGCATTGGCTTTACCTTGCCACAACCACTTGTGAGAGGGTCTGCACCTCAGGAAAACTGTTTCCGTGGGAAGCCGGCTTTTTGCAAAGGGGTCTCAGGGCCGTGAGCCTCGGGTGTCCCTCCGGCTCCCCAAAGCACAGGGACGAGGTGAGGGGCTTAGACCATGGCTGGGCAATGTTGTTTCTTACACCTGGGTGTGTGGCATTTTGTTGAGCTGGCTACCCCCACTTGGGATAGGTTTTCCACAGCAAGCACCTCTTGTTCGTCGGAAGCCGTTTTTGCCTCAGGGGTCTCCGGGCTGTGTTCGTTGGGCTTGAACTCCTGCTAGCAAAACCGCCGGGTTGAGGGAAGGGTTCAGACTGTGCCTGGGCCCTGTGGTCTCTTCCAGGTCAGTGTATGGCATTTCCTTCCCCTTGCCACAGGCACCTGGGAGCATCTCTGCACTTGGAGAAAGACTTTCCCGTGGGAAGCCGTTTTTTGTCAAACGTGTCCCAGTGCTCAGCTCCTCTCTTTTCACTCCTGCTGCCAGAAGCCCAGGGAGGATGGGACGGCTTAGAACATGGCTGGGCACTGGGGTTTCTCCCAGAGAAATGGAGGGCATTTGCTTTACCTTGCCACAACCACTTGGGATAGGGTCTGCACCTCAGGAAAACTGTTTCCGTGGGAAGCCGGCTTTTTGCAAAGGGGTCTCAGGGACGTGGGCCTCGGGTGTCCCTCAGGCTCCCCAAAGCACAGGGATGAGGTGAGGGGATTAGACCATGCCTGGGCAATGTTGTTTCTTACACCTGGGTGTGTGGCATTTTGTTGAGCTGGCTACCCCCACTTGGGATAGGTGTTCCACAGCAAGCACCTATTGTTCGTCGGAAGCCGTTTTTGCCCCAGGGGTCTCCGGGCTGTGTTCCTTGGGCTTGAACTCCTGCTAGCAAAACCGCCGGGTTGAGGGAAGGGTTCAGACTGTGCCTGGGCCCTGTGGTCTCTTCCAGGTCAGTGTATGGCATTTCCTTCCCCTTGCCACAGGCACCTGGGAACATGTCTGCACGTGGAGAAAGACTTTCCCGTTGGAAGCCAGTTTTGTCAAACGGGTCCCAGTGCTCTGCTCCTCTCTTTTCACTCCTGCCGCCAGAAGCCCAGGGAGAATGGGAGGGCCTAGAACATGGCTTGGCACTGTGGTTTCTTCCAGAGAAGTGGAGGGCATTTGCTTTACCTTGCCACAACCACTTGTGAGAGGGTCTGCACCTCAGGAAAACTGTTTCCGTGGGAAGCCGGCTTTTTGCAAAGGGGTCTTAGGGCTGTGGGCCTCGGGTGTCCCTCCGGCTCCCCAAAGCACAGGGACGAGGTGAGGGGCTTAGACCATGGCTGGACAATGTTGTTTCTTACACCTGGGTGTGTGGCATTTTGTTGAGCTGGCTACCCCCACTTGGGATAGGTGTTCCACAGCAAGCACCTATTGTTCGTCGGAAGCCGTTTTTGCCCCAGGGGTCTCCGGGCTGTGTTCGTTGGGCTTGAACTCCTGCTAGCAAAACCGCCGGGTTGAGGGAAGGGTTCAGACTGTGCCTGGGCCCTGTGGTCTCTTCCAGGTCAGTGTATGGCATTTCCTTCCCCTTGCCACAGGCACCTGGGAGCATGTCTGCACGTGGAGAAGGACTTTTCCGTGGGAAGCCGGTTTTTGTCAAACGGGTCCCAGTGCTCTGCTCCTCTCTTTTCACTCCTGCTGCCAGAAGCCCAGGGAGGATGGGAGGGCTTAGAACATGGCTGGGCACTGTGGTTTCTTCCAGAGAAGTGGAGGGCATTTGCATTACCTTGCCACAACCACTTGGGATAGGGTTTGCACCTCAGGAAAACTGTTTCCGTGGGAAGCCGGCTTTTTGCAAAGAGGTCTCTGGGCCGAGGGCCTCAGGTGTCCCTCTGGCTCCCCAAAGCACAAGGACGAGGTGAGGGGCTTAGACCATGCCTGGGCAATGTTGTTTCTTACACCTGGGTGTGTGGCATTTTGTTGACCTGGCTACCCCCACTTTGGATAGGTTTTCCACAGCAAGCGCCTATTGTTCCTCGGAAGCCGTTTTTGCCTCAGTGTTCTCCGGGTTGTGTTGTTTGGGGTTGAACTCCTGCTATGAAAACCGCCGGGTTGAGGGAAGGGTTCAGACTTTGCCTGGGCCCTGTGGTCTCTTCCAGGTCAGTGTATGGCATTTCCTTCCCCTTGCCACAGGCACCTGGGAGCATGTCTGCACGTGGAGAAAGACTTTTCCGTGGGAAGCCGGTTTTTGTCAAACGGGTCCCAGTGCTCTGCTCCTCTCTTTTCACTCCTGGTGCCAGAAGCCCAGGGAGGATGGGAGGGCTTAGAACATGGCTGGGCACTGTGGTTTCTTCCAGAGAAGTGGAGGGCATTTGCATTACCTTGCCACAACCACTTGGGATAGGGTCTGCACCTCAGGAAATCTGTTTCCGTGGGAAGCCGGCTTTTTGCAAAGGGGTCTCTGGGCCCAGGGCCTCGGGTGTCCCTCCGGCTCCCCAAAGCACAGGGACGATGTGAGGGGCTTAGACCATGGCTGGGCAATGTTGTTTCTTACACCTGGGTGTGTGGCATTTTGTTGAGGTGGCTACCCCCACTTGGGATAGGTTTTCCACAGCAAGCACCTCTTGTTCGTCGGAAGCCGTTTTTACCCCAGGGGTCTCCGGGCTGTGTTCGTTGGGCTTGAACTCCTGCTAGCAAAACCGCCGGCTTGAGGGAAGGGTTCTGACTGTGCCTGGGCCCTGTGGTCTCTTCCAGGTCAGTGTATGGCATTTCCTTCCCCTTGCCACAGGCACCTGGGAGCATGTCTGCACGTGGAGAAAGACTTTCCCGTGGGAAGCCGGTTTTTGTCAAACGGGTCCCAGTGCTCTGCTCCTCTCTTTTCACTCCTGCTGCCAGAAGCCCAGGGAGGATGGGAGGGCTTAGAACATGGCTGGGCACTGTGGTTTCTTCCAGAGAAGTGGAGGGCATTGGCTTTACCTTGCCACAACCACTTGTGAGAGGGTCTGCACCTCAGGAAAACTGTTTCCGTGGGAAGCCTGCTTTTTGCAAAGGGGTCTCAGGGCCGTGGGCCTCGGGTGTCCCTCCGGCTCCCCAAAGCACAGGGACGAGGTGAGGGGCTTAGACCATGCCTGGGCAATGTTGTTTCTTACACCTGGGTGTGTGGCATTTTGTTGAGCTGGCTACCCCCACTTGGGATAGGTGTTCCACAGCAAGCACCTATTGTTCGTCGGAAGCCGTTTTTGCCCCAGCGGTCTCTGGGCTGTGTTCGTTGGGCTTGAACTCCTGCTAGCAAAACCGCCGGGTTGAGGGAAGGGTTCAGACTGTGCCTGGGCCCTGTGGTCTCTTCCAGGTCAGTGTATGGCATTTCCTTCCCCTTGCCACAGGCACCTGGGAGCATGTCTGCACGTGGAGAAAGACTTTCCCGTGGGAAGCCGGTTTTTGTCAAACGGGTCCCAGGGTTCTGCTCCTCTCTTTTCACTCCTGCTGCCAGAAGCCCAGGGAGAATGGGAGGGCTTAGAACATGCCTGGGCACTGTGGGTTCTTCCAGGGAAGTGGAGGGCATTTGCTTTACCTTGCCACAACCACTTGGGATAGGGTCTGCACCTCAGGAAATCTGTTTCCGTGGGAAGCCTGCTTTTTGCAAAGGGGTCTCTGGGCCCAGGGCCTCGGGTGTCCCTCCGGCTCCCCAAAGCACAGGGACGAGGTGAGGGGCTTAGACCATGCCTGGGCAATGTTGTTTCTTACACCTGGGTGTGTGGCATAGTTTACCTGGCTACCCCCACTTGGGATAGGTGTTCCACAGCAAGCACCTATTGTTCGTCGGAAGCCGTTTTTGCCCCAGGGGTCTCCGGGCTGTGTTCCTTGGGGTTGAACTCCTGCTAGCAAAACCGCCGGGATGAGGGAAGGGATCAGACTGTGCCTGGGCCCTGTGGTCTCTTCCAGGTCAGTGTATGGCATTTCCTTCCCCTTGCCTCAGGCACCTGGGAGCATGTCTGCACGTGGAGAAAGACTTTCCCGTGGGAAGCCGGTTTTTGGCAAACGGGTCCCAGTGCTCTGCTCCTCTCTTTTCACTCCTGCTGCCAGAAGCCCAGGGAGGATGGGAGGGCTTAGAACATGGCTGGGCTCTGTGGTTTCTTCCAGAGAAGTGGAGGGCATTTGCTTTACCTTGCCGCAACCCCTTGTGAGAGGGTCTGCACCTCAGGAAAACTGTTTCCGTGGGAAGCCGGCTTTTTGCAAAGGGGTCTCAGGGCCGTGGGCCTCGGGTGTCCCTCCGGCTCCCCAAAGCACAGGGACGAGGTGAGGGGCTTAGACCATGCCTGGGCAATGTTGTTTCTTACATGTGGGTGTGTGGCATAGTTTACCTGGCTACCCCCACTTGGGATAGGTGTTCCACAGCAAGCACCTATTGTTCGTCAGAAGCCGTTTTTGCCCCAGGGGTCTCCGGGCTGTGTTCGTTGGGGTTGAACTCCTGCTAGCAAAACCGCCAGGTTGAGGGAAGGGTTCAGAGAGTGCCTGGGCCCTGTGGTCTCTTCTAGGTCAGTGTATGGCATTTCCTTCCCCTTGCCACAGGACCTGGGAGCTTGTCTGCACGTGGAGAAAGACTTTCCCGTGGGAAGCCGGTTTTTGTCAAACGGGTCCCAGTGCTCTGTTCCTCTCTTTTCACTCCTGCTGCCAGAAGCCCATGGAGGATGGGAGGGCTTAGAACATGGCTGGGCACTGTGGTTTCTTCCAGAGAAGTGGAGGGCATTTGCTTTACCTTGCCACAACCACTTGTGAGAGGGTCTGCACCTCAGGAAAACTGTTCCCGTGGGAAGCCTGCTTTTTGCAAAGGGGTCTCAGGGCCGTGGGCCTCGGCTGTCCCTCCGGCTCCCCAAAGCACAGGGACAAGGTGAGGGGCTTAGACCATGCCTGGGCAATGTTGTTTCTTACACCTGGGTGTGTGGCATTTTGTTGAGCTGGCTACTCCCACTTGGGATAGGTTTTCCACAGCAAGCGCCTATTGTTCGTCGGAAGCCGTTTTTCCCCAGGGGTCTCCGGGCTGTGTTCGTTGGGGTTGAACTCCTGCTAGCAAAACCGCCGGGTTGAGGGAAGGGTTCAGACTGTGCCTGGGCCCTGTGGTCTCTTCCAGGTCAGTGTATGGCATTTCATTCCCCTTGCCACAGGCACCTGGGAGCATGTCTGCACGTGGAGAAAGACTTTCCCGTGGGAAGCCGGTTTTTGTCAAACGGGTCCCAGTGCTCTGCTCCTCTCTTTTCACTCCTGCTGCCAGAAGCCCAGGGAGGATGGGAGGGCTTAGAACATGGCTGGGCACTGTGGTTTCTTCCAGAGAAGTGGAGGGCATTGGCTTTACCTTGCCACAACCACTTGTGAGAGGGTCTGCACCTCAGGAAAACTGTTTCCGTGGGAAGCCTGCTTTTTGCAAAGGGGTCTCAGGGCCGTGGGCCTCGGGTGTCCCTCCGGCTCCCCAAAGCACAGGGACGAGGTGAGGGGCTTAGACCATGCCTGGGCAATGTTGTTTCTTACACCTGGGTGTGTGGCATTTTGTTGAGCTGGCTACCCCCACTTGGGATAGGTGTTCCACAGCAAGCACCTATTGTTCGTCGGAAGCCGTTTTTGCCCCAGGGGTCTCTGGGCTGTGTTCGTTGGGCTTGAACTCCTGCTAGCAAAACCGCCGGGTTGAGGGAAGGGTTCAGACTGTGCCTGGGCCCTGTGGTCTCTTCCAGGTCAGTGTATGGCATTTCCTTCCCCTTGCCACAGGCACCTGGGAGCATGTCTGCACGTGGAGAAAGACTTTCCCGTGGGAAGCCGGTTTTTGTCAAACGGGTCCCAGGGTTCTGCTCCTCTCTTTTCACTCCTGCTGCCAGAAGCCCAGGGAGAATGGGAGGGCTTAGAACATGCCTGGGCACTGTGGTTTCTTCCAGGGAAGTGGAGGGCATTTGCTTTACCTTGCCACAACCACTTGGGATAGGGTCTGCACCTCAGGAAATCTGTTTCCGTGGGAAGCCTGCTTTTTGCAAAGGGGTCTCTGGGCCCAGGGCCTCGGGTGTCCCTCCGGCTCCCCAAAGCACAGGGACGAGGTGAGGGGCTTAGACCATGCCTGGGCAATGTTGTTTCTTACACCTGGGTGTGTGGCATAGTTTACCTGGCTACCCCCACTTGGGATAGGTGTTCCACAGCAAGCACCTATTGTTCGTCGGAAGCCGTTTTTGCCCCAGGGGTCTCCGGGCTGTGTTCGTTGGGGTTGAACTCCTGCTAGCAAAACCGCCGGGTTGAGGGAAGGGTTCAGAGAGTTCCTGGGCCCTGTGGTCTCTTCCAGGTCAGTGTATGGCATTTCCTTCCCCTTGCCACAGGCACCTGGGAGCATGTCTGCACGTGGAGAAAGACTTTCCCGTGGGAAGCCGGTTTTTGTCAAACGGGTCCCAGTGCTCTGCTCCTCTCTTTTCACTCCTCCTCCCAGAAACCCAGGGAGGATGGGAGGGCTTAGAACATGGCTGGGCACTGTGGTTTCTTCCAGAGAAGTGGAGGGCATTTGCTTTACCTTGCCACAACCACTTGGGATAGGGTCTGCACCTCAGGAAAACTGCTTCCGTGGGAAGCCGGCTTTTTGCAAAGGGGTCTCAGGGCCGTGGGCCTCGGCTGTCCCTCCGGCTCCCCAAAGCACAGGGACGAGGTGAGGGGCTTAGACCATGCCTGGGCAATGTTGTTTCTTACACCTGGGTGTGTGGCATAGTTTACCTGGCTACCCCCACTTGGGATAGGTGTTCCACAGCAAGCACCTATTGTTCGTCGGAAGCCGTTTTTGCCCCAGGGGTCTCCGGGCTGTGTTCCTTGGGGTTGAACTCCTGCTAGCAAAACCGCCGGGATGAGGGAAGGGATCAGACTGTGCCTGGGCCCTGTGGTCTCTTCCAGGTCAGTGTATGGCATTTCCTTCCCCTTGCCTCAGGCACCTGGGAGCATGTCTGCACGTGGAGAAAGACTTTCCCGTGGGAAGCCGGTTTTTGGCAAACGGGTCCCAGTGCTCTGCTCCTCTCTTTTCACTCCTGCTGCCAGAAGCCCAGGGAGGATGGGAGGGCTTAGAACATGGCTGGGCTCTGTGGTTTCTTCCAGAGAAGTGGAGGGCATTTGCTTTACCTTGCCGCAACCCCTTGTGAGAGGGTCTGCACCTCAGGAAAACTGTTTCCGTGGGAAGCCGGCTTTTTGCAAAGGGGTCTCAGGGCCGTGGGCCTCGGGTGTCCCTCCGGCTCCCCAAAGCACAGGGACGAGGTGAGGGGCTTAGACCATGCCTGGGCAATGTTGTTTCTTACATCTGGGTGTGTGGCATAGTTTACCTGGCTACCCCCACTTGGGATAGGTGTTCCACAGCAAGCACCTATTGTTCGTCAGAAGCCGTTTTTGCCCCAGGGGTCTCCGGGCTGTGTTCGTTGGGGTTGAACTCCTGCTAGCAAAACCGCCAGGTTGAGGGAAGGGTTCAGAGAGTGCCTGGGCCCTGTGGTCTCTTCTAGGTCAGTGTATGGCATTTCCTTCCCCTTGCCACAGGACCTGGGAGCTTGTCTGCACGTGGAGAAAGACTTTCCCGTGGGAAGCCGGTTTTTGTCAAACGGGTCCCAGTGCTCTGTTCCTCTCTTTTCACTCCTGCTGCCAGAAGCCCATGGAGGATGGGAGGGCTTAGAACATGGCTGGGCACTGTGGTTTCTTCCAGAGAAGTGGAGGGCATTTGCTTTACCTTGCCACAACCACTTGTGAGAGGGTCTGCACCTCAGGAAAACTGTTCCCGTGGGAAGCCTGCTTTTTGCAAAGGGGTCTCAGGGCCGTGGGCCTCGGCTGTCCCTCCGGCTCCCCAAAGCACAGGGACAAGGTGAGGGGCTTAGACCATGCCTGGGCAATGTTGTTTCTTACACCTGGGTGTGTGGCATTTTGTTGAGCTGGCTACTCCCACTTGGGATAGGTTTTCCACAGCAAGCGCCTATTGTTCGTCGGAAGCCGTTTTTCCCCAGGGGTCTCCGGGCTGTGTTCGTTGGGGTTGAACTCCTGCTAGCAAAACCGCCGGGTTGAGGGAAGGGTTCAGACTGTGCCTGGGCCCTGTGGTCTCTTCCAGGTCAGTGTATGGCATTTCCTTCCCCTTGCCACAGGCACCTGGGAGCATGTCTGCACGTGGAGAAAGACTTTCCGGTGGGAAGCCGGTTTTTGTCAAACGGGTCCCAGTGCTCTGCTCCTCTCTTTTCACTCCTGCTGCCAGAAGCCCAGGGAGGATGGGAGGGCTTAGAACATGCCTGGGCACTGTGGTTTCTTCCAGAGAAGTGGAGGGCATTGGCTTTACCTTGCCACAACCACTTGGGATAGGGTCTGCACCTCAGGAAAACTGTTTCCGAGGGAAGCCGGCTTTTTGCAAAGGGGTCTCAGGGCCGTGGGCCTCGGGTGTCCCTCCGGCTCCCCAAAGCACAGGGACGAGGTGAGGGGCTTAGACCGTGCCTGGGCAATGTTGTTTCTTACACCTGGGTGTGTGGCATAGTTTACCTGGCTACCCCCACTTGGGATAGGTGTTCCACAGCAAGCACCTATTGTTCGTCGGAAGCCGTTTTTGCCCCAGGGGTCTCCGGGCTGTGTTCCTTGGGGTTGAACTCCTGCTAGCAAAACCGCCGGGATGAGGGAAGGGATCAGACTGTGCCTGGGCCCTGTGGTCTCTTCCAGGTCAGTGTATGGCATTTCCTTCCCCTTGCCTCAGGCACCTGGGAGCATGTCTGCCCGTGGAGAAAGACTTTCCCGGGGAAGCCGGTTTTTGGCAAACGGGTCCCAGTGCTCTGCTCCTCTCTTTTCACTCCTGCTGCCAGAAGCCCAGGGAGGATGGGAGGGCTTAGAACATGGCTGGGCACTGTGGTTTCTTCCAGGGAAGTGGAGGGCATTTGCTTTACCTTGCCACAACCACTTGGGATAGGGTCTGCACCTCAGGAAATCTGTTTCCGTGGGAAGCCTGCTTTTTGCAAAGGGGTCTCTGGGCCCAGGGCCTCGGGTGTCCCTCCGGCTCCCCAAAGCACAGGGACGAGGTGAGGGGCTTAGACCATGCCTGGGCAATGTTGTTTCTTACACCTGGGTGTGTGGCATAGTTTACCTGGCTACCCCCACTTGGGATAGGTGTTCCACAGCAAGCACCTATTGTTCGTCGGAAGCCGTTTTTGCCCCAGGGGTCTCCGGGCTGTGTTCGTTGGGGTTGAACTCCTGCTAGCAAAACCGCCGGGATGAGGGAAGGGATCAGACTGTGCCTGGGCCCTGTGGTCTCTTCCAGGTCAGTGTATGGCATTTCCTTCCCCTTGCCTCAGGCACCTGGGAGCATGTCTGCACGTGGAGAAAGACTTTCCCGTGGGAAGCCGGTTTTTGGCAAACGGGTCCCAGTGCTCTGCTCCTCTCTTTTCACTCCTGCTGCCAGAAGCCCAGGGAGGATGGGAGGGCTTAGAACATGGCTGGGCTCTGTGGTTTCTTCCAGAGAAGTGGAGGGCATTTGCTTTACCTTGCCGCAACCCCTTGTGAGAGGGTCTGCACCTCAGGAAAACTGTTTCCGTGGGAAGCCGGCTTTTTGCAAAGGGGTCTCAGGGCCGTGGGCCTCGGGTGTCCCTCCGGCTCCCCAAAGCACAGGGACGAGGTGAGGGGCTTAGACCATGCCTGGGCAATGTTGTTTCTTCCACCTGGGTGTGTGGCATAGTTTACCTGGCTACCCCCACTTGGGATAGGTGTTCCACAGCAAGCACCTATTGTTCGTCAGAAGCCGTTTTTGCCCCAGGGGTCTCCGGGCTGTGTTCGTTGGGGTTGAACTCCTGCTAGCAAAACCGCCAGGTTGAGGGAAGGGTTCAGAGAGTGCCTGGGCCCTGTGGTCTCTTCTAGGTCAGTGTATGGCATTTCCTTCCCCTTGCCACAGGACCTGGGAGCTTGTCTGCACGTGGAGAAAGACTTTCCCGTGGGAAGCCGGTTTTTGTCAAACGGGTCCCAGTGCTCTGTTCCTCTCTTTTCACTCCTGCTGCCAGAAGCCCATGGAGGATGGGAGGGCTTAGAACATGGCTGGGCACTGTGGTTTCTTCCAGAGAAGTGGAGGGCATTTGCTTTACCTTGCCACAACCACTTGTGAGAGGGTCTGCACCTCAGGAAAACTGTTCCCGTGGGAAGCCTGCTTTTTGCAAAGGGGTCTCAGGGCCGTGGGCCTCGGCTGTCCCTCCGGCTCCCCAAAGCACAGGGACAAGGTGAGGGGCTTAGACCATGCCTGGGCAATGTTGTTTCTTACACCTGGGTGTGTGGCATTTTGTTGAGCTGGCTACTCCCACTTGGGATAGGTTTTCCACAGCAAGCGCCTATTGTTCGTCGGAAGCCGTTTTTCCCCAGGGGTCTCCGGGCTGTGTTCGTTGGGGTTGAACTCCTGCTAGCAAAACCGCCGGGTTGAGGGAAGGGTTCAGACTGTGCCTGGGCCCTGTGGTCTCTTCCAGGTCAGTGTATGGCATTTCCTTCCCCTTGCCACAGGCACCTGGGAGCATGTCTGCACGTGGAGAAAGACTTTCCCGTGGGAAGCCGGTTTTTGTCAAACGGGTCCCAGTGCTCTGCTCCTCTCTTTTCACTCCTGCTGCCAGAAGCCCAGGGAGGATGGGAGGGATTAGAACATACCTGGGCACTGTGGTTTCTTCCAGAGAAGTGGAGGGCATTTGCTTTACCTTACCACTACCACTTGGCATAGGGTCTGCACCTCAGGAAAACTGTTTCCGTGGGAAGCCGGCTTTTTGCAAAGAGGTCTCTGGGCCGAGGGACTCAGGTGTCCCTCCGGCTCCCCAAAGCACAGGGACGAGATGAGGGGCTTAGACCATGCCTGGGCAATGTTGTTTCTTACACCTGGGTGTGCGGCATTTTGTTGAGCTTGCTGCCCCCACTTGGGATAGGTTTTCCACAGCAAGCGCCTATTGTTCGTCGGAAGCCGTTTTTGCCTCAGTGTTCTCCGGGCTGTATTCGTTGGGCCTGAACTCCTGCTAGCAAAACCGCCGGGATGAGGGAAGGGTTCAGACTGTGCCTGGGCCCTGTGGTCTCTTCCAGGTCAGTGTATGGCATTTCCTTCCCCTTGCCACAGGCACCTGGGAGCATGTCTTCACGTGGAGAAAGACTTTCCCGTGGGAAGCCGGTTTTTGTCAAACGGGTCCCAGTGCTCTGCTCCTCTCTTTTCACTCCTGCTGCCAGAAGCCCAGGGAGGATGGGAGGGCTTAGAACATGGCTGGGCACTGTGGTTTCTTCCAGAGAAGTGGAGGGCATTTGCATTACCTTGCCACAACCACTTGGGATAGGGTCTACACCTCAGGAAATCTGTTTCCGTGGGAAGCCGGCTTTTTGCAAATGGGACTCTGGGCCCAGGGCCTCAGGTGTCCCTCCGGCTCCCCAAAGCACAGGGACGAGGTGAGGGGCTTAGACCATGGCTGGGCAATGTTGTTTCTTACACCTGGGTGTGTGGCATTTTGTTGAGCTGGCTACCCACACTTGGGATAGGTTTTCCACAGCAAGCGCCTATTGTTTGTCGGAAGCCGTTTTTGCCTCAGTGTTCTCCGGGCTGTGTTCGTTGGGGTTGAACTCCTGCTAGCAAAACCGCCGGGATGAGGGAAGGGTTCAGACTGTGCCTGGGCCCTGTGGTCTCTTCCAGGTCAGTGTATGGCATTTCCTTCCCCTTGCCACAGGCACCTGGGAGCATCTCTGCACTTGGAGAAAGACTTTCCCGTGGGAAGCCGGTTTTTGTCAAACGGGTCCCAGTGCTCTGCTCCTCTCTTTTCACTCCTGCTGCCAGAAGCCCAGGGAGGATGGGAGGGCTTAGAACATGGCTGGGCACTGTGGTTTCTTCCAGAGAAGTGGAGGGCATTTGCTTTACCTTGCCACAACCACTTGGGATAGGGTCTGCACCTCAGTAAATCTGTTTCCATGGGAAGCCGGCTTTTTGCAAAGGGGTCTCTGGGCCCAGGGCCTCGGGTGTCCCTCCGGCTCCCCAAAGCACAGGGATGAGGTGAGGGGTTTAGACCATGCCTGGGCAATGTTGTTTCTTACACCTGGGTGTGTGGCATAGTTTACCTGGCTACCCCCACTTGGGATAGGTGTTCCACAGCAAGCACCTATTGTTCGTCGGAAGCCGTTTTTGCCCCAGGGGTCTCCGGGCTGTGTTCGTTGGGGTTGAAGTCCTGCTAGCAAAACCGCCGGGATGAGGGAAGGGTTCAGACTGTGCCTGGGCCCTGTGGTCTCTTCCAGGTCAGTGTATGGCATTTCCTTCCCCTTGACACAGGCACCTGGGAGCATGTCTGCACGTGGAGAAAGACTTTCCCCTGGGAAGCCGGTTTTTTTCAAACGGGTCCCAGTGCTCTGCTCCTCTCTTTTCACTCCTGCTGCCAGAAGCCCAGGGAGGATGGGAGGGCTTAGAACATGGCTGGGCCCTGTGGTTTCTTCCAGAGAAGTGGAGGGCATTTGCTTTACCTTGCCACAACCACTTGTGAGAGGGTCTGCACCTCAGGAAAACTGTTTCCGTGGGAAGCCGGCTTTTTGCAAAGGGGTCTCAGGGCCGTGGGCCTCGGGTGTCCCTCCGGCTCCCCAAAGCACAGGGACGAGCTGAGGGGCTTAGACCATGCCTGGGCAATGTTGTTTCTTACACCTGGGTGTGTGGCATAGTTTACCTGGCTACCCCACTTGGGATAGGTGTTCCACAGCAAGCACCTATTGTTCGTCGGAAGCCGTTTTTGCCCCAGGGGTCTCCGGGCTGTGTACGTTGGGGTTGAACTCCTGCTAGCAAAACCGCTGGGATGAGGGAAGGGTTCAGACTGTGCCTGGGCCCTGTGGTCTCTTCCAGGTCAGTGTATGGCATTTCCTTCCCCTTGCCTCAGGCACCTGGGAGCATGTCTGCACGTGGAGAAAGACTTTCCCG
This sequence comes from Ursus americanus, assembly GCF_024610735.1. NCBI lineage: Eukaryota > Metazoa > Chordata > Mammalia > Carnivora > Ursidae > Ursus > Ursus americanus. Next base: position 742,488 of record NC_142146.1, read on the forward strand.
TGGGAAGCCGGTTTTTGGCAAACGGGTCCCAGTGCTCTGCTCCTCTCTTTTCACTCCTGCTGCCAGAAGCCCAGGGAGGATGGGAGGGCTTAGAACATGGCTGGGCTCTGTGGTTTCTTCCAGAGAAGTGGAGGGCATTTGCTTTACCTTGCCACAACCACTTGTGATAGGGTCCGCACCTCAGGAAAACTGTTTCCGTTGGAAGCTGGCTTTTTGCCAAACGGGTCTCAGGGCCGTGGGCCTCGGGTGTCCCTCAGGCTCCCAAAAGCACAGGGACGAGGTGAGGGGCTTAGACCATGCCTGGGCAATGTTGTCTCTTACACCTGGGTGTGTGGCATTTTGTTGAGCTGGCTACCCCCACTTGGGATAGGTTTTCCACATCAAGAGCTTATTGTTCCTCGGAAGCCGTTTTTGCCCCAGGGCGTCTCCGGGCTGGGTTCGTTCGGGTTGATGTCTTTTGTCAAAACCGCCGGGATGAGGGAAGGACTCAGACGTTGCCTTCGCACTGTGGTCTCTTACCCGAACCGTACCCTAAGGGAACCCAAACACTATACCCTGACCCAGACGCTGACCCTGATCCTGACCATGACCCTGACCCTAACCCGAACCCTAACCCTAACCATAACACCTAACCCTAACCGTAACCCTACCCTGAGCCCTAACCATAACCCTAACACGAACTCTAATCCTAAACAGAACCCTAGCCCTAACCCAAACCCTACCCCTAACCCGAACCCTAACGGGAACCCTAACTCTAACCCTAACCTTAACCGTAACCTGAAATCTAACCCTATCCCGAACCCGAACCCTAACCCGAACCCTAAACGTAACCCTAACCCGAACCCGAACCCTATCCCTAACCTGAACCCGAATCCAAACCCTAACCCTAACCCGAACATAACCCTAACCCTAACCCTAACCCGAACCCTAAGGGGAACTCTAACCCTAACCCGAACCCTAACCAGAACCCGAATCGTAACACTAACCCTAACCCGAACTCGAACCCTCACCTGAACGCTAACACTAACCCTAACCCGAAACCTAACCCTAACCATAACACCTAACCCTAACCGTAACCCTACCCTGAGCCCTAACCATAACCCTAACACGAACCCTAATCCTAAACAGAACCCTAACCCTAACCCTAACTCTAACCCTAACCCAAACCCTAACCCTAACCCGACCCTAACCCTAACCCTGACGCTAACCCTAACCCTAACCCTATCCCTAACCTGAACCCTAACCCTAACCCTAACCCGAATCCTAACCTCAACTTTAACCCTAACCCTAACCCTAACCCTAACCCGAACTCGAAACCTAATCTGAACCCTAACACTAACCCTAACCCGAAACCAAACCCAAACACTAACGCTAACCCGAACCCTAACCCTACCCCTAACCCTAAACCGAACCCTAACCCGAACCCTAACCCTAACCCTAACCCTAACCCGAACCTGAACCCTCAACCGAACACGAACCCTAACCCTAACCCACACCAAAACCTAACCCTAACTTAACCTAAACCCTAACCCGAACCTAAACCCTAACCATAACCCTAAATCTAACCGAACCCAAACCCTAAACCTCACCCTAACCCTAAGCCGAACTGTAACCCTAACCCTAAAGCTAACCCAAACCCAAACCCTAACCCTAACCCGAACCTGAACCCTCAACCGAACATGAACCCTTACCCTAACCCTAACCTTAACCTGAACCCTAACCCTAACCCAAACCCGAACCCTAACCCTAACCCGAAACCTAACCCTAACCCTAACCCTAACCCTAACCCTAACCCTAAGCATCACCTGAACCCTAACCCTGCCCCTAACCCTAACCCTAACCCTAACCCGAACCAGAACCCTAACCCTAACCGTAACCATAACCCGAACCCTAACCCTAACCCTACCCTAACACTAACCGTATCCCTAACCTGAAACCTAACCCTAACCCTAACCCGAAACCAAACCCAAACACTAACACTAACCCGAACACTAACCCTACCCCTAACCCTAAACCGAACCCTAACCCGAACCCTAACCCTAACCCTAAACCTAACCCGAACCTGAACCCTCAACCGACCACGAACCCTAACCCTAACCCACACCAAAACCTAACCCTAACCTTAACCAAAACCCTAACCCTAATCCGAACCTGAACCCTAACCATAACTCTAAACCTAACCCGAGCCCAAACACTAAACCTCACCCTAACCCTAAGCCGAACTGTAACCCTAACCCTAACCATAACTCTAAACCTAACCCGAGCCCAAACACTAAACACCACCCTAACCCTAAGCCGAACTGTAACCCTAACCCGAACCCTAACCCTAACGCTAACCCGAACACAAACCCTAACCCTAACCCGAACCTGAACCGTCAACCGAACATGAACCCTAACCCTAACCCTAACACAAACTCACCCGAATGCTAACCCTAACCCAAACCAAAACCTAACCCTAACCTTAACATGAACCCTAACGCTAACCCGAACCCGAACCCTAACCCTAACCCGAA
>NC_142146.1:750000-762500 GCF_024610735.1 Ursus americanus
ACCCTAAACCTAACACTAACCCTAACCCTAACACTAACCCGAACCCTAACCCTAACCCTAAGCCTAACCTAACCCGGACCCGAACCGGATCCCTAACCCGAACCCGAACCCTAACCCTAACCCTAACCCTAACCCTAACCCTATCCCTAACCCTAACCCTAACCCTAACCCTAACCCGAGCCCTAAACCGTCCCTTACCTCAACCCTATCCCTAACCTGAACCCTAACCCTAAACCTAACCCGAACCCTAACCCTAACCGTAACCCTAACCCAAACCCTAACCCTAACCCGACCCTAACCCTAACCCTATCCCTAACCTGAAACCTAACCCTAACCCTAACCCTAACCCGAACCCTAACCCTAACCATAACCCTAACCCAAACCCTAACCCTAACCCGACCCTAACCCTAACCATAACCCTCACCCGAACCCTAACCCTAACCCGACCCTAACCCTAACCCGAACCCGAACCCTAACCCTAACCCTAACCCTAACTCTAACCCTAACCCTAACCCTAATCCTAACCCTAACCATAACCCTAACCCAAACCCTAACCCTAAACCGACCCTATCCCTAACCCTAACCCTAACCCTAACCCTAACCCTAACCCTAACACTAACCCGACCGTTACCCCAACCCTATACCTAACCCTAACCCTAACCCTAACCCAAACCCTAACCCTAACCCACACCAAAACCTAACCCTAACCTTAACCTGAACCCAAACCCCAACCCGAACCCGAAACCTAACCCTAACCCTAAACCTAACCCGACCCCAAACCCTAAACCTCACCCTAACCCTAACCCGAACCGTAACCCTAACCCTAACCCTAACCCTAACCCTAATGCTAACCCGAACCCTAACCCTAACCCTAACCCTATCCCTAACCTGAACCCTAACCCTAACCCTAAGATTAATCCGAAATCGAACCCTTACCCTAACCCGAACCCTAACCCTAACCCGAACCTAACCCTAACCCCAACCGTAACCCCAACCCTAAGAGGAACCCTAACCCTAACCGGAACCCTAACCCGAACCCTAACCCTAACGCTAACCCTAATCTGAACCTCACCCTACCCTAACCCGAATCTGAAGCCGAAACTGAACCCTAACCCTAACCCTAAACCGAACCCAAATCCTAACCCTAACCTTAACCCTAACCGGAACCCGAATCTGAACACGAAACCGACCCCGAACCTGAACCCTAACCGTAACCCGAAACCTAAACCTAACCGTAGCACTAAACCTCACCCGAACGCTAACCCGAACCCTAACCCTAACCGAACCCTAACCGTAACCCTCACCCGAACCCTAATCCTAATCCTAACCCGAACCCGAATCCAAACCCAAACCCTAACCCAAACCTAAACCTAACCCTAACCCTAAAACGAACACTAAGAGGAACACTAAACCTAACCCGAACCCTAACCCGATTCCTAACCCTAACCATAACCCTAACCCTAACCCGAACCTGAACCCTCAACCGCACATGAACACTAACCCTAACCCTAACCCTAACCCTAACCCTAAACCTAACACGAACCCAAACCCTAAACCTCACCCTAACCCTAACCCGAACCCTAAACCTAACCCTAACACTACCCCGAACCCTAACCCTAACCCTAACCCGAACCCTAAACCTAACCCTAACACTACCCCGAACCCTAACCCTAACCCTAACCCGAACCCTAACCCGATCCCTAACCCTAACCCTAACCTGAACGCGAACCCGAACCCTAACCCAAACCCGAAACATAACCCTAACCCAAACCTAACCCTAACCCAAACCCGAACCCTAAGAGGAACTCTAACCCTAACCCGAACCCTAACCCGAATCCGAACCGTAACCCTAACCCTAACATGAATTCGAACCCTAACCTGAACCCTAACACTAACCCTAACCCGAAACCAAACCCAAACCATAACCCTAACTCGAACACTGACCCTACCCCTAACCGTAAACTGAACCCTAACCCGAACCCTAACCCTAACCCTAACCCTAACCCTAACCCGAACCCAAACCTGAACCCTCAACCGAACACAAACCCTAACCCTAACCCTAACCAAACTCACCCGAACCCTAACCGTAACCCAACCCGAAACCTAACCCTAACCTTAACCTGAAACCTAACCCTAACCCTAACACGAACCCAAACCCGAACCCGAACCAAAAATCTAACCCTAACCCGAACCCGAACGCTAACATGAACCCTAAACCGAACCCTAACCCTAACACATCCCCGAACCCGAACCCAAACCCTAACCCGAACCTGTACCCTAAACCTAACCTGAACGTGAACCCGAAACCTAACACGAACCCGTAACCTAACCCTAACCCGAACCTCACCCTAAACCTAACCCTAACCCAAACCCAAACCCTAACCCTAACCCGAAACCTAACCTTAACCCTAACCCGAACCCGAAACCTAACCCTAACCCTAACCCGAACCCTAACCCGAACCCTAACCCTAACCCAAACCCGAACCGTAACCCGAACCCTAACCCGACCCTTACCCTAACCCTATCCCTAAACTGAACCCTAACCCTAACCCTAAAACTAACCCGAACCCAAACCCTAACCCTAACCGTAAACCCAAAACGAACCCTAAACCTAACCCTACCCCTAAACTGAAACCTAAGCCTAACCCTAACCCTAACCCTAACCCTAACCCAAGCCCAAAAACTAACCCTAACCTAACGCTAACCCTATCCCTAACCTTAACCCTATCCCTAAACCTAAGCCTCACCTGAACCCGAACCCTAACTCTAACCCGAACCGTAACCCTAACCCGAACCTAACCCTAACCCCAACCATAACCCCAAACCTAAGAGGAACCCTAACCCTAACCGGAACCCTAACCTGAACCCTAACCCTAACCCTAACCCTAACCTGAACCTCACCCTACCCTAACCCAAATCGGAAGCCGAAATTGAACCCGAACCCTAACCCTAACCCGAACCCAAATCCTAACCAGAACCCTAACCCTAATCGGAAACCTAACCCTGGCCCTAACCCTAAACCTAACCCTAGCCCTAAACCTCACCCGAACCCTAACCCTAACCCTAACCGTAACCCTAACCGGAACCCTAACCCGAACCCTAACCCTAACCCTAACCCTAACCGGAAACCTAACCCTAACCCTAACCCTAACCCTAACCCTAGCCCTAAACCTCACACGAACCCTAACCCTAAACCTAACCCTAACACTAACCCTAACCCTACCCTGAACCCTAACCCTCACCCTAACCCTAACCCTAACCCGAACCCTAACCCGAAACCTATCCCTAACCTGAAACCTAACCCTAACCCTAAAACTAACCCTAATCCTAACCCTAACCTGAACCCTAACCCTAACCCTAACCCTAACCCTAACTCTAACCCTCACCCTAACCCTCACCCTTACCCTATCCCGAACCCTAACCCTAACCCGAATACGAACCCTAACCCTAACCCTAACCCTAACCTGAACCCGAACCGTAACCCTAACCCGAAACCTAACCCGAACCCGAATCCTCACCCTAACCCGAACCCTAAACCTAACCCTAACCAGAACCCTAAGCCGAACCCTATCCCTAACCCTAACCCTAACCCTTTCCTGAACCTGAACCCGAAACCGAACCCGAAACTGAACCCTAACCGTAACCCGAAACCAAATACTAACCCTAGCCCTAAACCTCACACGAACCCTAACCCTAACCCGAACCCTAACCCTAACCCTAACACGAACCCGAACCCTAACCCGAAACCTAACCGTAACCCTAACCCGAACCCTATACCAACCCTAACCCGAACCCGAATCCAAACCCTAACCCTAACCCTAACCCTAACCCTAACCCTAACCCTAACCCGAACCCTAATCCTAACACGAACCCGAACCCTAACACGAACCCGAACCCTAAACCGAACGCTAACCGTAACCCTAACCCGAACCCTATACCTAACCCTAACCCGAACCCGAATCCAAACCCTAACCCTAACCCAAACCTAACCCTAACCCTAACCCTAAACCGAACCCTAAGAGGAACACTAACCCTAACCCGAACCCTAACCCTACCCCTAACCCTAACCCTAATCCGCACCCTAACCCGAACCCTAACCTGAACCCGAACCGTAACCCTAACCCTAACCCTAACCCTAACCCGAACCCTAACCCTACCCCTAACCCTAACCCTAACCCTAACCCGAACCCTAACCCTAACACGAACCCGAACCCTAACACGAACCCGAACCCTAACCCGAACGCTAACCGTAACCCTAACCCGAACCCTATACCTAACCCTAACCCGAACCCGAATCCAAACCCTAACCCTAACCCAAACCTAACCCTAACCCTAACCCTAAACCGAACCCTAAGAGGAACACTAACCCTAACCCGAACCCTAACCCTACCCCTAACCCTAACCCTAACCCGCACCCTAACCCGAACCCTAACCTGAACCCGAACCGTAACCCTAATCCGAACACGAACTCGAACCCTAACCTGAACCCTAACACTAACCCTAAACCGAAACCAAACCCGAACCCTAACCCTAACCCTAACGCTAACCCGAACCCGAAACCAAACCCGAAGCCTGACCCTAACCCTAACCCTAACCCGAACCCTAACCCTACCCGTAACCCTAAACCGAACCCTACCCCTAACCCTAACCCGAACCCTAAACCTAACCCTAACCCGAAACCTAACCCTAACCCTAACGCGAAACCTAACCCTAACCCTACCCTAACCCGAACCCGAACCCTAACCATAACCCTAACCCTAACCCTAACCCTAACACGAACCCTAACCCTAACCCTAACCCGAACCCGAACCTGAACCCTAATCCTAACCCGAACCCTAACCCGAACCGGAACCCTAACACGAACCCGAACCCTAAACTGAACCCGAACCCGAACCCTAACCCTAACCCTAACCCGGATCCTAACCCGAACCCTCACCTGAACCCTACCCGAACCCTAACCGGAATCCTAAAACGAACCCGAACCCTAACCCTAACCCCAACCCTAACCCGAACGCTAACCCGAACCCGAAACCTAACCCGAACCCGAACCCTAACGTGAACCCGAACCCAAACCCGAACCCTAACTTGAACCAGAACCCGAACCCGAACCCTAACCCGAACCCGAACCCGAACCCAAACCCAAACCCTAACCCGAACCCTAACCCGAAGCCTAAACTGAACCCGAACACAAACCCTAACCCTAACCCGAACCCGACCCGAACCCGAACCCGAACCCATACCCTAACACGAACCAGAACCCGAACCCGAAACCGAAACCGAACCTGAACCCGAACCCGAAACCGAACCTGAACCCGAACCCTAACCCGAACCCGAACCCGAACCCGAACCCAAACCCGAACCCTAACCCAAAAGCACAGAGACCAGGTGAGGGGCTTAGACCATGCCTGGGCAATGTTGTTTCTTACACCTGGGTGTGTGGCATTTTGTTTACCTGGCTACCCCCACTTGGGTTAGGTTTTCCACAGCAAGCACCTATTGTTCCTCAGAAGACGTTTTTGCCCCCGGGGTCTCCGGGCTGTGTTCGTTGGGGTTGAACTCCTGCTAGCAAAACCGCCGGGATGAGGGAAGGGTTCAGACTGTGCCTGGGCCCTGTGGTCTCTTCCAGGTCAGTGTATGGCATTTCCTTCACCTTGCCACAGGCACCTGGGAGCATGTCTTCACGTGGAGAAAGACTTTCCCGTGGGAAGCCGGTTTTTGTCAAACGGGTCCCAGTGCTCTGCTCCTCTCTTTTCACTCCTGCTGCCAGAAGCCCAGGGAGGATGGGAGGGCTTAGAACATGGCTGGGCACTGTGGTTTCTTCCAGAGAAGTGGAGGGCATTTGCTTTACCTTGCCACAACCACTTGTGAGAGGGTCTGCACCTCAGGAAAACTGTTTCCGTGGGAAGCCTGCTTTTTGCAAAGGGGTCTCAGGGTCGTGGGCCTCGGCTGTCCCTCCGGCTCCCCAAAGCACAGGGACGAGGTGAGGGGCTTAGACCATGCCTGGGCAATGTTGTTTCTTACACCTGGGTGTGTGGCATTTTGTTGACCTGGCTACCCCCACTTGGGATAGGTTTTCCACAGTAAGCGCCTATTGTTCGTCGGAAGCCGTTTTTGCCCCAGGGGTCTCCGGGCTGTGTTCGTTGGGGTTGAACTCCTGGTAGCGAAACCGCCGGGATGAAGGAAGGGTTCAGACTGTGCCTGGGCCCTGTGGTCTCTTCCAGGTCAGTGTATGGCATTTCCTTCCCCTTGCCACAGGCACCTGGGAGCATGTCTGCACGTGGAGAAAGACTTTCCCGTGGGAAGCCGGTTTTTGTCAAACGGGTCCCAGTGCTCTGCTCCTCTCTTTTCACTCCTGCTGCCAGAAGCCCAGGGAGGATGGGAGGGCTTAGAACATGGCTGGGCACTGTGGTTTCTTCCAGAGAATTGGAGGGCATTTGCTTTACCTTGCCACAACCACGTGGGATAGGGTCTGCACCTCAGGAAAACTGTTCCCGTGGGAAGCTGGCTTTTTGCAAAGGGGTCTCTGGGCCGAGGGCCTCAGGTGTCCCTCCGGCTCCCCAAAGCACAGGGACAAGGTGAGGGGCTTAGAACATGCCTGGGCAATGTTGTTTCTTACAACTGGGTGTGTGGCATTTTGTTGAGCTGGCTACCCCCACTTGGGATAGGTTTTCCACAGCAAGAGCATATTGATCGACAGAAGCCGTTTTCGCCCCAGGGGGTCTCCGGGCTGGGTTCCTTCGGGTTGAACTCCTGCTAGCAAAACCGCCGGGATGAGGGAAGGGCTCAGACGGTGCCTGGGCCCTGTGGTCTCTTACAGGTCACTGTATGGCATTTCCTTCACCTTGCCACAGGCACTTGGGAGCATGTCTGAACGGGAAGAAGGACTTTTTGGTGGGAAGCCGGTTTTTGTCAAACGGGTCCCAGTGCTGTGCTCCACTCTTTTCACTCCGGCTGCCAGAAGCCCAGTGACGATGGGAGGGCTTAGCACATGGCTGGGCACTGTGGTTTCTTCCAGAGAAATGGATGGCATTTGCTTTACCTTGCCACAACCACTTGTGATAGGGTCCGCACCTCAGGAAAACTATTTCCGTTGGAAGCCGGCTTTTTGCCAAACGGGTCTCAGGGCCATGGGCCTCGGGTGTCCCTCAGGCTCCCAAAAGCACAGGGACGAGGTGAGGGGCTTAGACCATGCCTGGGCAATGTAGTCTCTTACACCTGGTTGTGTGGCATTTTGTTTATCTGGCTACCCCCACTTGGGATAGGTTTTCCACAGCAAGAGCATATTGCGCTTAGGAAGCCGTTTATGCCCCAGGGGGTCTCCCGGCTGGGTTCGTTGGGGTTGAACTCCTGGTAGCAAAACCGCCTGGATGAGGGGAGGGCTCAGATGGTGCCTGGGCCCTGTGGTCTCTTCCAGGTCAGTGTATGGCATTTCCTTCACCTTGCCACAGGCACTTGGGAGCATGTCTGCAACATGAAGAAAGACTTTTTGGTGGGAAGCGGGTTTTTGTCAAACGGGTCCCAGTGCTGTGCTCCTCTCTTTTCCCTCCTGCTGCCAGAAGCCAAGTGAGGATCGGAGGGCTTAGCACATGGCTGGGCACCGTGGTTTCTTCCAGAGAAGTGGATGGCATTTGCTTTGCCTTGCCACAACCACTTGTGATAGGGTCCGCACCTCAGGAAAACTGTTTCCGTTGGAAGCCGGCTTTTTGCCAAACGGGTCTCAGGGCCGTGGGTCTCGGGTATCCCTCAGGCTGCCAAAAGCACACGGACGAGGTGAGGGGCTTAAACCATGCCTGGGGAATGTTGTCTCTTACACCTGGGTGTGTGGCATTTTGTTTACCTGGCTACCCCCACTTGGGATAGGTTTTCCACAGCAAGAGCATATTGCGCTTAGGAAGCCGTTTTTGCCCCAAGGGGTCTCCGGGCTGGGTTCCTTCGGGTTGAACTCCTGCTAGCAAAACCGCCAGGATGAGGGAAGGGCTCAGACGGTGCCTGGGCCCTGTGCTCTCTTACAGGTCAGTGTATGGCATTTCCTTCACCTGCCACAGGCACTTGGGAGCATGTCTGCACGTGGAGAAGGACTTTTTCGTGGGAAGCCGGTTTTTGTGAAACGGGTCCCAGTGCTGTGCTCCTCTCTTTTCCCTCCTGCTGCCAGAAGCCCAGTGACGATGGGAGAGCTTAGCACATGGCTGGGCACTGTGGTTTCTTCCAGAGAAGTGGATGGAATTTGCTTTACCTTGCCACAACCACTTGTGATAGGGTCCGCACTCAGGAAAACTGTTTCCATTGGAAGCCGGATTTTGCCAAACGGGTCTCTGGGCCGTGGGCCTCGGGTGTCCCTCAGGTTCCCAAAAGCACAGGGACGAGGTGAGGGGCTTAGACCATGCCTGGGCAATGTTGTCTCTTACACCTGGGTGTGTGGCATTTTGTTTACCTGGCTACCCCCACTTGGGATAGGTTTTCCACAGCAAGAGCATATTGCTCATCAGAAGCCGTTTTTGCCCCAGGGGGTCTTCGGGCTGGGTTCCTTCGGGTTGAACTCCTGCTAGCAAAATCGCCGGGATGAGGGAAGGGCTCAGACGGGGCCTGGGCCCTAAGGTCTCTTACAGGTCAGTGTATGGCATTTCTTTCACCTTGCCACAAGCACTTGGGAGCATGTCTACACGTGAAGAAAGACTTTTTCGTGGGAAGCCGGTTTTTCTCAAACGGGTCCCAGTGTTGTGCTCCCCTCTTTTCCCTCCTGCTGCCAGAAGCCCAGTGACGATGGGAGGGCTTAGCACATGGCTGGGCACTGTGGTTTCTTCCAGAGAAGTGGATGGCATTTGCTTTACCTTGCCACAACCACTTGTGATAGGGTCCGCACCTCAGGAAAACTGTTTCCGTTGGAAGCCGGCTTTTTGCCAAACGGGTCTCAGGGCCGTGGGCCTCGGGTGTCCCTCAGGCTCCCAAAAGCACAGGGACGAGGTGAGGGGCTTAGACCATGCCTGGGCAATGTTGTCTCTTACACCTGGGTGTGTGGCATTTTGTTGAGCTGGCTACCCCCACTTGGGATAGGTTTTCCACATCAAGAGCATATTGTTCCTCGGAAGCCGTTTTTGCCCCAGGGCGTCTCCGGGCTGGGTTCGTTCGGGTTGATGTCTTTTCTCAAAACCGCCGGGATGAGGGAAGGACTCAGACGGTGCCTTCGCACTGTGGTCTCTTACCCGAACCGTACCCTAAGGGAACCCAAACACTATACCCTGACCCAGACGCTGACCCTGATCCTGACCATGACCCTGACCCTAACCCGAACCCTAACCCTAACCATAACACCTAACCCTAACTGTAACCCTACCCTGAGCCCTAACCATAACCCTAACACGAACCCTAATCCTAAACAGAACCCTAGCCCTAACCCAAACCCTACCCCTAACCCGAACCCTAACGGGAACCCTAACTCTAACCCTAACCTTAACCGTAACCTGAAATCTAACCCTATCCCAAACCCGAACCCTAACCCGAACCCTAAACGTAACCCTAACCCGAACCCGAACCCTATCCCTAAACTGAACCCGAATCCAAACCCTAACCCTAACCCGAACCTAACCCTAACCCTAACCCTAACCCGAACCCTAAGGGGAACTCTAACCCTAACCCGAACCCTAACCAGAACCCGAATCGTAACACTAACCCTAACCCGAAATCGAACCCTCACCTGAACGCTAACACTAACCCTAACCCGAAACCTAACCCTAACCATAACACCTAACCCTAACCGTAACCCTACCCTGAGCCCTAACCATAACCCTAACACGAACCCTAATCCTAAACAGAACCCTAACCCTAACCCTAACCCTAACCCTAACCCTAACCCTAACTCACCCGAACCCTAACCGTAACCCAACCCGAAACCTAACCCTAACCTTAACCTGAACCCTAACCCTAACCCTAACACGAACCCAAACCCGAACCCGAACCCAAAATCTAACCCTAACCCGAACCCGAACCATAACCTGAACCCTAAACCGAACCCTAACCCTAACCCAAACCTGAACCCGAACTCTAACCCTACCCGAAGCGTAACCCGATCCCTAACCCTAACCCTAACCTGAACGCGAACCTGAACCCTAACACTAACCCGAAACCTAACCCTAACCCGAACCTAACCCAAATCCTAACCCTAAACCAAACCCTAACCCTAACCCGAAACCTAACCTTAACCCGAACCCGAACATTAACCGGAACCCTAACCCTAACCCAAACCTGAACCGTACCTGAACCCTAACCCGACCCTTACCCTAACCCTCTCCCTAACCTGAAACCTAACCCTAACCCTAATCCTAACCCTAACCCTAAACCTCACCCGAACCCTAACCCTAACCCGAACCCGAACCCTAACCCTAACCCGAACCCTAACCTAAACCCGAAACCTAACCGAACCCTAACCCGAACTCTAACCTGAACCCGAATCCTAACACTAACCCTAACGCAACCCGAACCCTAACCCGAACCCTATCCCGAACCCTAACGCTAACACGAACCCTAACCCTAACCATAACCCTAACCCAAACCCTAACCCTAACCCTAACCCTAACCCTAACCCTATCCCTAATCTGAACCCTAACCCTAACCCTAACCCGAATCCTAACCTCAACTTTAACCCTAACCCTAACCCTAACCCTAACCGGAACTCGAAACCTAATCTGAACCCTAACACTAACCCTAACCCGAAACCAAACCCAAACACTAACGCTAACCCGAACCCTAACCCTACCCCTAACCCTAAACCGAACCCTAACCCGAACCCTAACCCTAACCCTAACCCTAACCCGAACCTGAACCCTCAACCGAACACGAACCCTAACCCTAACCCACACCAAAATCTAACCCTAACTTAACCTAAACCCTAACCCGAACCTAAACCCTAACCATAACCCTAAATCTAACCGAACCCAAACCCTAAACCTCACCCTAACCCTAAGCCGAACTGTAACCCTAACCCTAACCCTAACCCTAAAGCTAACCCGAACCCAAACCCTAACCCTAACCCGAACCTGAACCCTCAACCGAACATGAACCCTTACCCTAACCCTAACCTTAACCTGAACCCTAACCCAAACCCGAACCCTAACCCTAACCCGAAACCTAACCCTAACCCTAACCCTAACCCTAACCCTAACCCTAAGCATCACCTGAACCCTAACCCTGCCCCTAACCCTAACCCTAACCCTAACCCGAACCAGAACCCTAACCCTAACCGTAACCATAACCCGAACCCTAACCCTAACCCTACCCTAACACTAACCGTATCCCTAACCTGAAACCTAACCCTAACCCTAACCCTAACCCGAAACCAAACCCAAACACTAACACTAACCCGAACACTAACCCTACCCCTAACCCTAAACCGAACCCTAACCCGAACCCTAACCCTAACCCTAACCCGAACCTGAACCCTCAACCGACCACGAACCCTAACCCTAACCCACACCAAAACCTAACCCTAACCTTAACCAAAACCCTAACCCTAATCCGAACCTGAACCCTAACCATAACTCTAAACCTAACCCGAGCCCAAACACTAAACCTCACCCTAACCCTAAGCCGAACTGTAACCCTAACCCTAACCATAACTCTAAACCTAACCCGAGCCCAAACACTAAACCTCACCCTAACCCTAAGCCGAACTGTAACCCTAACCCGAACCCTAACCCTAACGCTAACCCGAACACAAACCCTAACCCTAACCCGAACCTGAACCGTCAACCGAACATGAACCCTAACCCTAACCCTAACACAAACTCACCCGAATGCTAACCCTAACCCAAACCAAAACCTAACCCTAACCTTAACATGAACCCTAAACCTAACCCGAACCCGAACCCTAACCCTAACCCGAAAACTAACCCTAATCCTAACCCTAACCCTAAGCATCACCTGAACCCTAACCCTTCCCCTAACTCTAACCCTAACGCGAACGAGAACCAGAACACTAACCCTAACCCTAACCCTAACTCTAACCCTAACCCTAAGCATCACCTGAACCCTAACCCTGCCCCTAACCCTAACCCTAACCCTAACCCGAACCAGAACCCTAACCCTAACCGTAACCATAACCCGCACCGTAACGCTAACCCTACCCTAACACTAACCCTATCCCTAATGTGAACCCTAACCCTAACCCTAACCCTAACCCTAACTCTAACCCTAACCCTAACCCTAACCCGAAGCTGAACCCTCAACCAAACACGAACCGTAACCCTAACTCTAACACTAACTCACTCGAACCCTAACCCTAACACAACCCGAATCCTAACCCTAACCTTAACCTGAACCCTAACCCTAACCGAACCCGAACCCTAACCCTAACCCTAAACCTAACCCGAAACCAAACCCTAAACCTCACTCTAACCCTAACCCGAACCGTAACCCTAAACCTAACACTAACCCTAACCCTAACGCTAACCCGAACCCTAACCCTAACCCTAAGCCTAACCTAACCCGGACCCGAACCGGATCCCTAA
>NC_142146.1:765000-805000 GCF_024610735.1 Ursus americanus
CCAACCCGAACCCGAAACCTAACCCTAACCCTAAACCTAACCCGACCCCAAACCCTAAACCTCACCCTAACCCTAACCCGAACCGTAACCCTAACCCTAACCCTAACCCTAACCCTAATGCTAACCCGAACCCTAACCCTAACCCTAACCCTATCCCTAACCTGAACCCTAACCCTAACCCTAAGATTAATCCGAAATCGAACCCTTACCCTAACCCGAACCCTAACCCTAACCCGAACCTAACCCTAACCCCAACCGTAACCCCAACCCTAAGAGGAACCCTAACCCTAACCGGAACCCTAACCCGAACCCTAACCCTAACGCTAACCCTAATCTGAACCTCACCCTACCCTAACCCGAATCTGAAGCCGAAACTGAACCCTAACCCTAACCCTAAACCGAACCCAAATCCTAACCCTAACCTTAACCCTAACCGGAACCCGAATCTGAACACGAAACCGACCCCGAACCTGAACCCTAACCGTAACCCGAAACCTAAACCTAACCGTAGCACTAAACCTCACCCGAACGCTAACCCGAACCCTAACCCTAACCGAACCCTAACCGTAACCCTCACCCGAACCCTAATCCTAATCCTAACCCGAACCCGAATCCAAACCCAAAGCCTAACCCAAACCTAAACCTAACCCTAACCCTAAAACGAACACTAAGAGGAACACTAAACCTAACCCGAACCCTAACCCGATTCCTAACCCTAACCATAACCCTAACCCTAACCCGAACCTGAACCCTCAACCGCACATGAACACTAACCCTAACCCTAACCCTAACCCTAACCCTAAACCTAACACGAACCCAAACCCTAAACCTCACCCTAACCCTAACCCGAACCCTAAACCTAACCCTAACACTACCCCGAACCCTAACCCTAACCCTAACCCGAACCCTAACCCGATCCCTAACCCTAACCCTAACCTGAACGCGAACCCGAACCCTAACCCAAACCCGAAACATAACCCTAACCCAAACCTAACCCTAACCCAAACCCGAACCCTAAGAGGAACTCTAACCCTAACCCGAACCCTAACCCGAATCCGAACCGTAACCCTAACCCTAACATGAATTCGAACCCTAACCTGAACCCTAACACTAACCCTAACCCGAAACCAAACCCAAACCATAACCCTAACTCGAACACTGACCCTACCCCTAACCGTAAACTGAACCCTAACCCGAACCCTAACCCTAACCCTAACCCTAACCCTAACCCGAACCCAAACCTGAACCCTCAACCGAACACAAACCCTAACCCTAACCCTAACCAAACTCACCCGAACCCTAACCGTAACCCAACCCGAAACCTAACCCTAACCTTAACCTGAAACCTAACCCTAACCCTAACACGAACCCAAACCCGAACCCGAACCAAAAATCTAACCCTAACCCGAACCCGAACGCTAACATGAACCCTAAACCGAACCCTAACCCTAACACATCCCCGAACCCGAACCCAAACCCTAACCCGAACCTGTACCCTAAACCTAACCTGAACGTGAACCCGAAACCTAACACGAACCCGTAACCTAACCCTAACCCGAACCTCACCCTAAACCTAACCCTAACCCAAACCCAAACCCTAACCCTAACCCGAAACCTAACCTTAACCCTAACCCGAACCCGAAACCTAACCCTAACCCTAACCCGAACCCTAACCCGAACCCTAACCCTAACCCAAACCCGAACCGTAACCCGAACCCTAACCCGACCCTTACCCTAACCCTATCCCTAAACTGAACCCTAACCCTAACCCTAAAACTAACCCGAACCCAAACCCTAACCCTAACCGTAAACCCAAAACGAACCCTAAACCTAACCCTACCCCTAAACTGAAACCTAAGCCTAACCCTAACCCTAACCCTAACCCTAACCCTAACCCTAACCCAAGCCCAAAAACTAACCCTAACCTAACGCTAACCCTATCCCTAACCTTAACCCTATCCCTAACCCTAAGCCTCACCTGAACCCGAACCCTAACTCTAACCCGAACCGTAACCCTAACCCGAACCTAACCCTAACCCCAACCATAACCCCAAACCTAAGAGGAACCCTAACCCTAACCGGAACCCTAACCTGAACCCTAACCCTAACCCTAACCCTAACCTGAACCTCACCCTACCCTAACCCAAATCGGAAGCCGAAATTGAACCCGAACCCTAACCCTAACCCGAACCCAAATCCTAACCAGAACCCTAACCCTAATCGGAAACCTAACCCTGGCCCTAACCCTAAACCTAACCCTAGCCCTAAACCTCACCCGAACCCTAACCCTAACCCTAACCGTAACCCTAACCGGAACCCTAACCCGAACCCTAACCCTAACCCTAACCCTAACCGGAAACCTAACCCTAACCCTAACCCTAACCCTAACCCTAGCCCTAAACCTCACACGAACCCTAACCCTAAACCTAACCCTAACACTAACCCTAACCCTACCCTGAACCCTAACCCTCACCCTAACCCTAACCCTAACCCGAACCCTAACCCGAAACCTATCCCTAACCTGAAACCTAACCCTAACCCTAAAACTAACCCTAATCCTAACCCTAACCTGAACCCTAACCCTAACCCTAACCCTAACCCTAAATCTAACCCTCACCCTAACCCTCACCCTTACCCTATCCCGAACCCTAACCCTAACCCGAATACGAACCCTAACCCTAACCCTAACCCTAACCTGAACCCGAACCGTAACCCTAACCCGAAACCTAACCCGAACCCGAATCCTCACCCTAACCCGAACCCTAAACCTAACCCTAACCAGAACCCTAAGCCGAACCCTAACCCTAACCCTAACACGAACCCGAACCCTAACCCGAAACCTAACCGTAACCCTAACCCGAACCCTATACCAACCCTAACCCGAACCCGAATCCAAACCCTAACCCTAACCCTAACCCGAACCCTAACCCTAACCCTAACCCTAACCCGAACCCTAATCCTAACACGAACCCGAACCCTAACACGAACCCGAACCCTAAACCGAACGCTAACCGTAACCCTAACCCGAACCCTATACCTAACCCTAACCCGAACCTGAATCCAAACCCTAACCCTAACCCAAACCTAACCCTAACCCTAACCCTAAACCGAACCCTAAGAGGAACACTAACCCTAACCCGAACCCTAACCCTACCCCTAACCCTAACCCTAATCCGCACCCTAACCCGAACCCTAACCTGAACCCGAACCGTAACCCTAACCCTAACCCTAACCCTAACCCGAACCCTAACCCTACCCCTAACCCTAACCCTAACCCTAACCCGAACCCTAACCCTAACACGAACCCGAACCCTAACACGAACCCGAACCCTAACCCGAACGCTAACCGTAACCCTAACCCGAACCCTATACCTAACCCTAACCCGAACCCGAATCCAAACCCTAACCCTAACCCAAACCTAACCCTAACCCTAACCCTAAACCGAACCCTAAGAGGAACACTAACCCTAACCCGAACCCTAACCCTACCCCTAACCCTAACCCTAACCCGCACCCTAACCCGAACCCTAACCTGAACCCGAACCGTAACCCTAATCCGAACACGAACTCGAACCCTAACCTGAACCCTAACACTAACCCTAAACCGAAACCAAACCCGAACCCTAACCCTAACCCTAACGCTAACCCGAACCCGAAACCAAACCCGAAGCCTGACCCTAACCCTAACCCTAACCCGAACCCTAACCCTACCCGTAACCCTAAACCGAACCCTACCCCTAACCCTAACCCGAACCCTAAACCTAACCCTAACCCGAAACCTAACCCTAACCCTAACGCGAAACCTAACCCTAACCCTACCCTAACCCGAACCCGAACCCTAACCATAACCCTAACCCTAACCCTAACCCTAACACGAACCCTAACCCTAACCCTAACCCGAACCCGAACCTGAACCCTAATCCTAACCCGAACCCTAACCCGAACCGGAACCCTAACACGAACCCGAACCCTAAACTGAACCCGAACCCGAACCCTAACCCTAACCCTAACCCGGATCCTAACCCGAACCCTCACCTGAACCCTACCCGAACCCTAACCGGAATCCTAAAACGAACCCGAACCCTAACCCTAACCCCAACCCTAACCCGAACGCTAACCCGAACCCGAAACCTAACCCGAACCCGAACCCTAACGTGAACCCGAACCCAAACCCGAACCCTAACTTGAACCAGAACCCGAACCCGAACCCTAACCCGAACCCGAACCCGAACCCAAACCCAAACCCTAACCCGAACCCTAACCCGAAGCCTAAACTGAACCCGAACACAAACCCTAACCCTAACCCGAACCCGACCCGAACCCGAACCCGAACCCGAACCCATACCCTAACACGAACCAGAACCCGAACCCGAAACCGAAACCGAACCTGAACCCGAACCCGAACCCGAACCTGAACCCGAACCCTAACCCGAACCCGAACCCGAACCCGAACCCAAACCCGAACCCTAACCCAAAAGCACAGAGACCAGGTGAGGGGCTTAGACCATGCCTGGGCAATGTTGTTTCTTACACCTGGGTGTGTGGCATTTTGTTTACCTGGCTACCCCCACTTGGGTTAGGTTTTCCACAGCAAGCACCTATTGTTCCTCAGAAGACGTTTTTGCCCCCGGGGTCTCCGGGCTGTGTTCGTTGGGGTTGAACTCCTGCTAGCAAAACCGCCGGGATGAGGGAAGGGTTCAGACTGTGCCTGGGCCCTGTGGTCTCTTCCAGGTCAGTGTATGGCATTTCCTTCACCTTGCCACAGGCACCTGGGAGCATGTCTTCACGTGGAGAAAGACTTTCCCGTGGGAAGCCGGTTTTTGTCAAACGGGTCCCAGTGCTCTGCTCCTCTCTTTTCACTCCTGCTGCCAGAAGCCCAGGGAGGATGGGAGGGCTTAGAACATGGCTGGGCACTGTGGTTTCTTCCAGAGAAGTGGAGGGCATTTGCTTTACCTTGCCACAACCACTTGTGAGAGGGTCTGCACCTCAGGAAAACTGTTTCCGTGGGAAGCCTGCTTTTTGCAAAGGGGTCTCAGGGTCGTGGGCCTCGGCTGTCCCTCCGGCTCCCCAAAGCACAGGGACGAGGTGAGGGGCTTAGACCATGCCTGGGCAATGTTGTTTCTTACACCTGGGTGTGTGGCATTTTGTTGACCTGGCTACCCCCACTTGGGATAGGTTTTCCACAGTAAGCGCCTATTGTTCGTCGGAAGCCGTTTTTGCCCCAGGGGTCTCCGGGCTGTGTTCGTTGGGGTTGAACTCCTGGTAGCGAAACCGCCGGGATGAAGGAAGGGTTCAGACTGTGCCTGGGCCCTGTGGTCTCTTCCAGGTCAGTGTATGGCATTTCCTTCCCCTTGCCACAGGCACCTGGGAGCATGTCTGCACGTGGAGAAAGACTTTCCCGTGGGAAGCCGGTTTTTGTCAAACGGGTCCCAGTGCTCTGCTCCTCTCTTTTCACTCCTGCTGCCAGAAGCCCAGGGAGGATGGGAGGGCTTAGAACATGGCTGGGCACTGTGGTTTCTTCCAGAGAATTGGAGGGCATTTGCTTTACCTTGCCACAACCACGTGGGATAGGGTCTGCACCTCAGGAAAACTGTTCCCGTGGGAAGCTGGCTTTTTGCAAAGGGGTCTCTGGGCCGAGGGCCTCAGGTGTCCCTCCGGCTCCCCAAAGCACAGGGACAAGGTGAGGGGCTTAGAACATGCCTGGGCAATGTTGTTTCTTACAACTGGGTGTGTGGCATTTTGTTGAGCTGGCTACCCCCACTTGGGATAGGTTTTCCACAGCAAGAGCATATTGATCGACAGAAGCCGTTTTCGCCCCAGGGGGTCTCCGGGCTGGGTTCCTTCGGGTTGAACTCCTGCTAGCAAAACCGCCGGGATGAGGGAAGGGCTCAGATGGTGCCTGGGCCCTGTGGTCTCTTACAGGTCACTGTATGGCATTTCCTTCACCTTGCCACAGGCACTTGGGAGCATGTCTGAACGGGAAGAAGGACTTTTTGGTGGGAAGCCGGTTTTTGTCAAACGGGTCCCAGTGCTGTGCTCCACTCTTTTCACTCCGGCTGCCAGAAGCCCAGTGACGATGGGAGGGCTTAGCACATGGCTGGGCACTGTGGTTTCTTCCAGAGAAATGGATGGCATTTGCTTTACCTTGCCACAACCACTTGTGATAGGGTCCGCACCTCAGGAAAACTATTTCCGTTGGAAGCCGGCTTTTTGCCAAACGGGTCTCAGGGCCATGGGCCTCGGGTGTCCCTCAGGCTCCCAAAAGCACAGGGACGAGGTGAGGGGCTTAGACCATGCCTGGGCAATGTAGTCTCTTACACCTGGTTGTGTGGCATTTTGTTTATCTGGCTACCCCCACTTGGGATAGGTTTTCCACAGCAAGAGCATATTGCGCTTAGGAAGCCGTTTATGCCCCAGGGGGTCTCCCGGCTGGGTTCGTTGGGGTTGAACTCCTGGTAGCAAAACCGCCTGGATGAGGGGAGGGCTCAGATGGTGCCTGGGCCCTGTGGTCTCTTCCAGGTCAGTGTATGGCATTTCCTTCACCTTGCCACAGGCACTTGGGAGCATGTCTGCAACATGAAGAAAGACTTTTTGGTGGGAAGCGGGTTTTTGTCAAACGGGTCCCAGTGCTGTGCTCCTCTCTTTTCCCTCCTGCTGCCAGAAGCCAAGTGAGGATCGGAGGGCTTAGCACATGGCTGGGCACCGTGGTTTCTTCCAGAGAAGTGGATGGCATTTGCTTTGCCTTGCCACAACCACTTGTGATAGGGTCCGCACCTCAGGAAAACTGTTTCCGTTGGAAGCCGGCTTTTTGCCAAACGGGTCTCAGGGCCGTGGGTCTCGGGTATCCCTCAGGCTGCCAAAAGCACACGGACGAGGTGAGGGGCTTAAACCATGCCTGGGGAATGTTGTCTCTTACACCTGGGTGTGTGGCATTTTGTTTACCTGGCTACCCCCACTTGGGATAGGTTTTCCACAGCAAGAGCATATTGCGCTTAGGAAGCCGTTTTTGCCCCAAGGGGTCTCCGGGCTGGGTTCCTTCGGGTTGA
Source organism: Ursus americanus (assembly GCF_024610735.1). Lineage (NCBI taxonomy): Eukaryota > Metazoa > Chordata > Mammalia > Carnivora > Ursidae > Ursus > Ursus americanus. The sequence goes on from NC_142146.1 coordinate 772,047, forward strand.
ACTCCTGCTAGCAAAACCGCTAGGATGAGGGAAGGGCTCAGACGGTGCCTGGGCCCTGTGCTCTCTTACAGGTCAGTGTATGGCATTTCCTTCACCTGCCACAGGCACTTGGGAGCATGTCTGCACGTGGAGAAGGACTTTTTCGTGGGAAGCCGGTTTTTGTGAAACGGGTCCCAGTGCTGTGCTCCTCTCTTTTCCCTCCTGCTGCCAGAAGCCCAGTGACGATGGGAGAGCTTAGCACATGGCTGGGCACTGTGGTTTCTTCCAGAGAAGTGGATGGAATTTGCTTTACCTTGCCACAACCACTTGTGATAGGGTCCGCACTCAGGAAAACTGTTTCCATTGGAAGCCGGATTTTGCCAAACGGGTCTCTGGGCCGTGGGCCTCGGGTGTCCCTCAGGTTCCCAAAAGCACAGGGACGAGGTGAGGGGCTTAGACCATGCCTGGGCAATGTTGTCTCTTACACCTGGGTGTGTGGCATTTTGTTTACCTGGCTACCCCCACTTGGGATAGGTTTTCCACAGCAAGAGCATATTGCTCATCAGAAGCCGTTTTTGCCCCAGGGGGTCTTCGGGCTGGGTTCCTTCGGGTTGAACTCCTGCTAGCAAAATCGCTGGGATGAGGGAAGGGCTCAGACGGGGCCTGGGCCCTAAGGTCTCTTACAGGTCAGTGTATGGCATTTCTTTCACCTTGCCACAAGCACTTGGGAGCATGTCTACACGTGAAGAAAGACTTTTTCGTGGGAAGCCGGTTTTTCTCAAACGGGTCCCAGTGTTGTGCTCCCCTCTTTTCCCTCCTGCTGCCAGAAGCCCAGTGACGATGGGAGGGCTTAGCACATGGCTGGGCACTGTGGTTTCTTCCAGAGAAGTGGATGGCATTTGCTTTACCTTGCCACAACCACTTGTGATAGGGTCCGCACCTCAGGAAAACTGTTTCCGTTGGAAGCCGGCTTTTTGCCAAACGGGTCTCAGGGCCGTGGGCCTCGGGTGTCCCTCAGGCTCCCAAAAGCACAGGGACGAGGTGAGGGGCTTAGACCATGCCTGGGCAATGTTGTCTCTTACACCTGGGTGTGTGGCATTTTGTTGAGCTGGCTACCCCCACTTGGGATAGGTTTTCCACATCAAGAGCATATTGTTCCTCGGAAGCCGTTTTTGCCCCAGGGCGTCTCCGGGCTGGGTTCGTTCGGGTTGATGTCTTTTCTCAAAACCGCCGGGATGAGGGAAGGACTCAGACGGTGCCTTCGCACTGTGGTCTCTTACCCGAACCGTACCCTAAGGGAACCCAAACACTATACCCTGACCCAGACGCTGACCCTGATCCTGACCATGACCCTGACCCTAACCCGAACCCTAACCCTAACCATAACACCTAACCCTAACTGTAACCCTACCCTGAGCCCTAACCATAACCCTAACACGAACCCTAATCCTAAACAGAACCCTAGCCCTAACCCAAACCCTACCCCTAACCCGAACCCTAACGGGAACCCTAACTCTAACCCTAACCTTAACCGTAACCTGAAATCTAACCCTATCCCAAACCCGAACCCTAACCCGAACCCTAAACGTAACCCTAACCCGAACCCGAACCCTATCCCTAAACTGAACCCGAATCCAAACCCTAACCCTAACCCGAACCTAACTCTAACCCTAACCCTAACCCGAACCCTAAGGGGAACTCTAACCCTAACCCGAACCCTAACCAGAACCCGAATCGTAACACTAACCCTAACCCGAAATCGAACCCTCACCTGAACGCTAACACTAACCCTAACCCGAAACCTAACCCTAACCATAACACCTAACCCTAACCGTAACCCTACCCTGAGCCCTAACCATAACCCTAACACGAACCCTAATCCTAAACAGAACCCTAACCCTAACCCTAACCCTAACCCTAACCCTAACCCTAACTCACCCGAACCCTAACCGTAACCCAACCCGAAACCTAACCCTAACCTTAACCTGAACCCTAACCCTAACCCTAACACGAACCCAAACCCGAACCCGAACCCAAAATCTAACCCTAACCCGAACCCGAACCATAACCTGAACCCTAAACCGAACCCTAACCCTAACCCAAACCTGAACCCGAACTCTAACCCTACCCGAAGCGTAACCCGATCCCTAACCCTAACCCTAACCTGAACGCGAACCTGAACCCTAACACTAACCCGAAACCTAACCCTAACCCGAACCTAACCCAAATCCTAACCCTAAACCAAACCCTAACCCTAACCCGAAACCTAACCTTAACCCGAACCCGAACATTAACCGGAACCCTAACCCTAACCCAAACCTGAACCGTACCTGAACCCTAACCCGACCCTTACCCTAACCCTCTCCCTAACCTGAAACCTAACCCTAACCCTAATCCTAACCCTAACCCTAAACCTCACCCGAACCCTAACCCTAACCCGAACCCGAACCCTAACCCTAACCCGAACCCTAACCTAAACCCGAAACCTAACCGAACCCTAACCCGAACTCTAACCTGAACCCGAATCCTAACACTAACCCTAACGCAACCCGAACCCTAACCCGAACCCTATCCCGAACCCTAACGCTAACACGAACCCTAACCCTAACCATAACCCTAACCCAAACCCTAACCCTAACCCTAACCCTAACCCTAACCCTATCCCTAATCTGAACCCTAACCCTAACCCTAACCCGAATCCTAACCTCAACTTTAACCCTAACCCTAACCCTAACCCTAACCGGAACTCGAAACCTAATCTGAACCCTAACACTAACCCTAACCCGAAACCAAACCCAAACACTAACGCTAACCCGAACCCTAACCCTACCCCTAACCCTAAACCGAACCCTAACCCGAACCCTAACCCTAACCCTAACCCTAACCCGAACCTGAACCCTCAACCGAACACGAACCCTAACCCTAACCCACACCAAAATCTAACCCTAACTTAACCTAAACCCTAACCCGAACCTAAACCCTAACCATAACCCTAAATCTAACCGAACCCAAACCCTAAACCTCACCCTAACCCTAAGCCGAACTGTAACCCTAACCCTAACCCTAACCCTAAAGCTAACCCGAACCCAAACCCTAACCCTAACCCGAACCTGAACCCTCAACCGAACATGAACCCTTACCCTAACCCTAACCTTAACCTGAACCCTAACCCTAACCCAAACCCGAACCCTAACCCTAACCCGAAACCTAACCCTAACCCTAACCCTAACCCTAACCCTAACCCTAAGCATCACCTGAACTCTAACCCTGCCCCTAACCCTAACCCTAACCCTAACCCGAACCAGAACCCTAACCCTAACCGTAACCATAACCCGAACCCTAACCCTAACCCTACCCTAACACTAACCGTATCCCTAACCTGAAACCTAACCCTAACCCTAACCCGAAACCAAACCCAAACACTAACACTAACCCGAACACTAACCCTACCCCTAACCCTAAACCGAACCCTAACCCGAACCCTAACCCTAACCCTAACCCGAACCTGAACCCTCAACCGACCACGAACCCTAACCCTAACCCACACCAAAACCTAACCCTAACCTTAACCAAAACCCTAACCCTAATCCGAACCTGAACCCTAACCATAACTCTAAACCTAACCCGAGCCCAAACACTAAACCTCACCCTAACCCTAAGCCGAACTGTAACCCTAACCCTAACCATAACTCTAAACCTAACCCGAGCCCAAACACTAAACCTCACCCTAACCCTAAGCCGAACTGTAACCCTAACCCGAACCCTAACCCTAACGCTAACCCGAACACAAACCCTAACCCTAACCCGAACCTGAACCGTCAACCGAACATGAACCCTAACCCTAACCCTAACACAAACTCACCCGAATGCTAACCCTAACCCAAACCAAAACCTAACCCTAACCTTAACATGAACCCTAAACCTAACCCGAACCCGAACCCTAACCCTAACCCGAAAACTAACCCTAATCCTAACCCTAACCCTAAGCATCACCTGAACCCTAACCCTTCCCCTAACTCTAACCCTAACGCGAACGAGAACCAGAACACTAACCCTAACCCTAACCCTAACTCTAACCCTAACCCTAAGCATCACCTGAACCCTAACCCTGCCCCTAACCCTAACCCTAACCCTAACCCGAACCAGAACCCTAACCCTAACCGTAACCATAACCCGCACCGTAACGCTAACCCTACCCTAACACTAACCCTATCCCTAATGTGAACCCTAACCCTAACCCTAACCCTAACCCTAACTCTAACCCTAACCCTAACCCTAACCCGAAGCTGAACCCTCAACCAAACACGAACCGTAACCCTAACTCTAACACTAACTCACTCGAACCCTAACCCTAACACAACCCGAATCCTAACCCTAACCTTAACCTGAACCCTAACCCTAACCGAACCCGAACCCTAACCCTAACCCTAAACCTAACCCGAAACCAAACCCTAAACCTCACTCTAACCCTAACCCGAACCGTAACCCTAAACCTAACACTAACCCTAACCCTAACGCTAACCCGAACCCTAACCCTAACCCTAAGCCTAACCTAACCCGGACCCGAACCGGATCCCTAACCCGAACCCGAACCCTAACCCTAACCCGATCCTAACCCTAACCCTATCCCTAACCTGAACCCTAACCCTAAACCTAACCCTAACCCGAACCCTAACCCAAACCCTAACCCTAACCCGAACCTAACCCTAACCCCAACCCTAACCCCAACCCTAAGAGGAACCCTAACCCTAACCAGAACCATAACCCGAACCCTAACACTAACCCTAACCCTAACCTTAACATGAAACCTCACCCTACACTAACCCGAACCTGAACCCGAAATTGAACCCTAACACTAACCCTAACGCTAACCCTAACCCTAACCCTAACCCTAACGCTAACCCTACCCTAACACTAACCCTATCCCTAACGTGAACCCTAACCCTAACCCTAACCCTAACCCTAACTCTAACCCTAACCCTAACCCTAACCCGAAGCTGAACCCTCAACCAAACACGAACCGTAACCCTAACTCTAACACTAACTCACTCGAACCCTAACCCTAACACAACCCGAATCCTAACCCTAACCTTAACCTGAACCCTAACCCTAACCGACCCGAACCCTAACCCTAACCCTAAACCTAACCCGAAACCAAACCCTAAACCTCACTCTAACCCTAACCCGAACCGTAACCCTAAACCTAACACTAACCCTAACCCTAACGCTAACCCGAACCCTAACCCTAACCCTAAGCCTAACCTAACCCGGACCCGAACCGGATCCCTAACCCGAACCCGAACCCTAACCCTAACCCGACCCTAACCCTAACCCTATCCCTAACCTGAACCCTAACCCTAACCCTAACCCTAACCCTAACCCAAACCCTAACCCTAACCCGAACCTAACCCTAACCCCAAACCTAACCCCAACCCTAAGAGGAACCCTAACCCTAACCGGAACCATAACCCGAACCCTAACACTAACCCTAACCCTAACCTTAACATGAAACCTCACCCTACACTAACGCGAACCTGAACCCGAAATTGAACCCTAACCCTAACCCTAACCCTAAGCCTAACCCTAACCCTAACGCTAACCCTACCCTAACACTAACCCTATCCCTAACGTGAACCCTAACCCTAACCCTAACCCTAACCCTAACTCTAACCCTAACCCTAACCCTAACCCGAAGCTGAACCCTCAACCAAACACGAACCGTAACCCTAACTCTAACACTAACTCACTCGAACCCTAACCCTAACACAACCCGAATCCTAACCCTAACCTTAACCTGAACCCTAACCCTAACCAAACCCGAACCCTAACCCTAACCCTAAACCTAACCCGAAACCAAACCCTAAACCTCACTCTAACCCTAACCCGAACCGTAACCCTAAACCTAACACTAACCCTAACCCTAACACTAACCCGAACCCTAACCCTAACCCTAAGCCTAACCTAACCCGGACCCGAACCGGATCCCTAACCCGAACCCGAACCCTAACCCTAACCCTAACCCTAACCCTAACCCTAACCCTATCCCTAACCCTAACCCTAACCCTAACCCTAACCCGAGCCCTAAACCGTCCCTTACCTCAACCCTATCCCTAACCTGAACCCTAACCCTAAACCTAACCCGAACCCTAACCCTAACCGTAACCCTAACCCGAACACTAACCCTAACCCGACCCTAACCCTAACCCTATCCCTAACCTGAAACCTAACCCTAACCCTAACCCTAACCCAAACCCTAACCCTAACCATAACCCTAACCCAAACCCTAACCCTAACCCGACCCTAACCCTAACCATAACCCTCACCCGAACCCTAACCCTAACCCGACCCTAACCCTAACCCGAACCCGAACCCTAACCCTAACCCTAACCCTAACTCTAACCCTAACCCTAACCCTAATCCTAACCCTAACCATAACCCTAACCCAAACCCTAACCCTAAACCGACCCTATCCCTAACCCTAACCCTAACCCTAACCCTAACCCTAACACTAACCCGACCGTTACCCCAACCCTATACCTAACCCTAACCCTAACCCTAACCCAAACCCTAACCCTAACCCACACCAAAACCTAACCCTAACCTTAACCTGAACCCAAACCCCAACCCGAACCCGAAACCTAACCCTAACCCTAAACCTAACCCGACCCCAAACCCTAAACCTCACCCTAACCCTAACCCGAACCGTAACCCTAACCCTAACCCTAACCCTAACCCTAATGCTAACCCGAACCCTAACCCTAACCCTAACCCTATCCCTAACCTGAACCCTAACCCTAACCCTAAGATTAATCCGAAATCGAACCCTTACCCTAACCCGAACCCTAACCCTAACCCGAACCTAACCCTAACCCCAACCGTAACCCCAACCCTAAGAGGAACCCTAACCCTAACCGGAACCCTAACCCGAACCCTAACCCTAACGCTAACCCTAATCTGAACCTCACCCTACCCTAACCCGAATCTGAAGCCGAAACTGAACCCTAACCCTAACCCTAAACCGAACCCAAATCCTAACCCTAACCCTAACCCTAACCGGAACCCGAATCTGAACACGAAACCGACCCCGAACCTGAACCCTAACCGTAACCCGAAACCTAAACCTAACCGTAGCACTAAACCTCACCCGAACGCTAACCCGAACCCTAACCCTAACCGAACCCTAACCGTAACCCTCACCCGAACCCTAATCCTAATCCTAACCCGAACCCAAATCCAAACCCAAACCCTAACCCAAACCTAAACCTAACCCTAACCCTAAAACGAACACTAAGAGGAACACTAAACCTAACCCGAACCCTAACCCGATTCCTAACCCTAACCATAACCCTAACCCTAACCCGAACCTGAACCCTCAACCGCACATGAACACTAACCCTAACCCTAACCCTAACCCTAACCCTAAACCTAACACGAACCCAAACCCTAAACCTCACCCTAACCCTAACCCGAACCCTAAACCTAACCCTAACACTACCCCGAACCCTAACCCTAACCCTAACCCGAACCCTAACCCGATCCCTAACCCTAACCCTAACCTGAACGCGAACCCGAACCCTAACCCAAACCCGAAACATAACCCTAACCCAAACCTAACCCTAACCCAAACCCGAACCCTAAGAGGAACTCTAACCCTAACCCGAACCCTAACCCGAATCCGAACCGTAACCCTAACCCTAACATGAATTCGAACCCTAACCTGAACCCTAACACTAACCCTAACCCGAAACCAAACCCAAACCATAACCCTAACTCGAACACTGACCCTACCCCTAACCGTAAACTGAACCCTAACCCGAACCCTAACCCTAACCCTAACCCTAACCCTAACCCGAACCCAAACCTGAACCCTCAACCGAACACAAACCCTAACCCTAACCCTAACCAAACTCACCCGAACCCTAACCGTAACCCAACCCGAAACCTAACCCTAACCTTAACCTGAAACCTAACCCTAACCCTAACACGAACCCAAACCCGAACCCGAACCAAAAATCTAACCCTAACCCGAACCCGAACGCTAACATGAACCCTAAACCGAACCCTAACCCTAACACATCCCCGAACCCGAACCCAAACCCTAACCCGAACCTGTACCCTAAACCTAACCTGAACGTGAACCCGAAACCTAACACGAACCCGTAACCTAACCCTAACCCGAACCTCACCCTAAACCTAACCCTAACCCAAACCCAAACCCTAACCCTAACCCGAAACCTAACCTTAACCCTAACCCGAACCCGAAACCTAACCCTAACCCTAACCCGAACCCTAACCCGAACCCTAACCCTAACCCAAACCCGAACCGTAACCCGAACCCTAACCCGACCCTTACCCTAACCCTATCCCTAAACTGAACCCTAACCCTAACCCTAAAACTAACCCGAACCCAAACCCTAACCCTAACCGTAAACCCAAAACGAACCCTAAACCTAACCCTACCCCTAAACTGAAACCTAAGCCTAACCCTAACCCTAACCCTAACCCTAACCCTAACCCAAGCCCAAAAACTAACCCTAACCTAACGCTAACCCTATCCCTAACCTTAACCCTATCCCTAACCCTAAGCCTCACCTGAACCCGAACCCTAACTCTAACCCGAACCGTAACCCTAACCCGAACCTAACCCTAACCCCAACCATAACCCCAAACCTAAGAGGAACCCTAACCCTAACCGGAACCCTAACCTGAACCCTAACCCTAACCCTAACCCTAACCTGAACCTCACCCTACCCTAACCCAAATCGGAAGCCGAAATTGAACCCGAACCCTAACCCTAACCCGAACCCAAATCCTAACCAGAACCCTAACCCTAATCGGAAACCTAACCCTGGCCCTAACCCTAAACCTAACCCTAGCCCTAAACCTCACCCGAACCCTAACCCTAACCCTAACCGTAACCCTAACCGGAACCCTAACCCGAACCCTAACCCTAACCCTAACCCTAACCGGAAACCTAACCCTAACCCTAACCCTAACCCTAACCCTAGCCCTAAACCTCACACGAACCCTAACCCTAAACCTAACCCTAACACTAACCCTAACCCTACCCTGAACCCTAACCCTCACCCTAACCCTAACCCTAACCCGAACCCTAACCCGAAACCTATCCCTAACCTGAAACCTAACCCTAACCCTAAAACTAACCCTAATCCTAACCCTAACCTGAACCCTAACCCTAACCCTAACCCTAACCCTAACTCTAACCCTCACCCTAACCCTCACCCTTACCCTATCCCGAACCCTAACCCTAACCCGAATACGAACCCTAACCCTAACCCTAACCCTAACCTGAACCCGAACCGTAACCCTAACCCGAAACCTAACCCGAACCCGAATCCTCACCCTAACCCGAACCCTAAACCTAACCCTAACCAGAACCCTAAGCCGAACCCTATCCCTAACCCTAACCCTAACCCTTTCCTGAACCTGAACCCGAAACCGAACCCGAAACTGAACCCTAACCGTAACCCGAAACCAAATACTAACCCTAGCCCTAAACCTCACACGAACCCTAACCCTAACCCGAACCCTAACCCTAACCCTAACACGAACCCGAACCCTAACCCGAAACCTAACCGTAACCCTAACCCGAACCCTATACCAACCCTAACCCGAACCCGAATCCAAACCCTAACCCTAACCCTAACCCTAACCCGAACCCTAACCCTAACCCTAACCCTAACCCGAACCCTAATCCTAACACGAACCCGAACCCTAACACGAACCCGAACCCTAAACCGAACGCTAACCGTAACCCTAACCCGAACCCTATACCTAACCCTAACCCGAACCCGAATCCAAACCCTAACCCTAACCCAAACCTAACCCTAACCCTAACCCTAAACCGAACCCTAAGAGGAACACTAACCCTAACCCGAACCCTAACCCGAAGCCTAAACTGAACCCGAACACAAACCCTAACCCTAACCCGAACCCGACCCGAACCCGAACCCGAACCCGAACCCATACCCTAACACGAACCAGAACCCGAACCCGAAACCGAAACCGAACCTGAACCCGAACCCGAAACCGAACCTGAACCCGAACCCGAACCCGAACCCAAACCCGAACCCTAACCCAAAAGCACAGAGACCAGGTGAGGGGCTTAGACCATGCCTGGGCAATGTTGTTTCTTACACCTGGGTGTGTGGCATTTTGTTTACCTGGCTACCCCCACTTGGGTTAGGTTTTCCACAGCAAGCACCTATTGTTCCTCAGAAGACGTTTTTGCCCCCGGGGTCTCCGGGCTGTGTTCGTTGGGGTTGAACTCCTGCTAGCAAAACCGCCGGGATGAGGGAAGGGTTCAGACTGTGCCTGGGCCCTGTGGTCTCTTCCAGGTCAGTGTATGGCATTTCCTTCCCCTTGCCACAGGCACTTGGGAGCATGTCTGCACGTGGAGATAGACTTTCCTGTGGGAAGCCGGTTTTTTCAAACGGGTCCCAGTGCTGTGCTCCTCTCTTTTCACTCCTGCTGCTAGAAGCCCAGTGAGAATGGGAGGGTTTAGAACATGGCTGGGCACTGTGGTTTCTTCCAGAGAAGTGGATGGCATTTGCTTTACCTTGCCACAACCACTTGGGAGAGGGTCTGCACCTCAGGAAAACTGTTTCCGTGGGAAGCCGGCTTTTTGCCAAACGGGTCTCAGGGCCGTGGGCCTCGGGTGTCCCTCCGGCTCCCCAAAGCACAGGGACGAGGTGAGGGGCTTAGACCATGCCTGGGCAATGTTGTTTCTTACACCTGGGTGTGTGGCATTTTGTTTACCTGGCTACCCCCACTTGGCATAGGTTTTCCACAACAAGCACCTATTGTTCCTCAGAAGTCGTTTTTGCCTCAGGGGTCTCCGGGCTGTGTTCCTTGGGGTTGAACTCCTGCTAGCAAAACCGCCGGGATGAGGGAAGGGTTCAGACTGTGCCTGGGCCCTGTGGTCTCTTCCAGGTCAGTGTATGGCATTTCCTTCACCTTGCCACCGTCACTTGGGAGCATGTCTGCACGTGGAGAAAGACTTTCCCATGGGAAGCCGGTTTTTGTCAAACGGGTCCCAGTGCTGTGCTCCTCTCTTTTCACTCCGGCTGCCAGAAGCCCCATGAGGATGGGAGGGCTTAGAACATGGATGGGCACTGTGGTTTCTTCCAGAGAAGTGGATGGCATTTGCTTTACCTTGCCACAACCACTTGTGAGAGGGTCTGCACATCAAGAAAACTGTTTCTGTGGGAAGCCGGGTTTGGCCAAACGGGTCTCAGGCCCGTGGGTCTCGGGTGTCCGTCCGGCTCCCCAAAGCACAGGGATGAGGTGTGGGGCTTAGACCATGCTTGGGCAATGTTGTTTCTTACACCTGTGTGTGTGGCATTTTGTTTACCTGGCTACCCCTCTTGGGATAGGTTTTCCACAGCAAGAGCATATTGCTCGTCAGAAGCCGTTTTTGAATCAGGGGTCTCCGGGCTGTGTTCGTTGGGGTTGAACTCCTGCTAGCAAATCTGCCGGGATGAGGGAAGGGTTCAGACTGTGCCTGGGCCCTGTGGTCTCTTCCAGGTCAGTGTATGGCATTTCCTTCCCCTTGCCACAGGCACCTGGGAGCATGTCTGCACGTGGAGAAAGACGTTCCCGTGGGAAGCCGGTTTTTGTCCAACGGGTCTCAGTGCTCTGCTCCTCTCTTTTCACTCCTGCTGCCAGAAGCCCAGGGAGGATGGGAGGGCTTAGAACATGGCTGGGCACTGTGGTTTCTTCCAGAGAAGTGGAGGGCATTTGCTTTACCTTGCCACAACCACTTGGGATAGAGTCTGCACCTCAGGAAATCTGTTTCCGTGGGAAGCCGGCTTTTTGCAAAGAGGTCTCTGGGCCGAGGGCCTCAGGTGTCCCTCTGGCTCCCCAAAGCACAGGGACAAGGTGAGGGGCTTAGACCATGCCTGGGCAATGTAGTTTCTTACACCTGGGTGTGTGGCATAGTTTACCTGGCTACCCCCACTTGGGATAGGTGTTCCACAGCAAGCACCTATTGTTCGTCGGAAGCCGTTTTTGTGCCAGGGGTCTCCGGGCTGTGTTCGTTGGGGTTGAAGTCCTGCTAGCAAAACCGCCGGGTTGAGGGAAGGGTTCAGAGAGTGCCTGGGCCCTGTGGTCTCTTCCACGTCAGTGTATGGCATTTCCTTCCCCTTGCCGCAGGCATCTGGGAGCATGTCTGCACGTGGAGAAAGACTTTCCCGTGGGAAGCCGGTTTTTGTCAAACGGGTCCCAGTGCTCTGCTCCTCTCTTTTCACTCCTGCTGCCAGAAGCCCAGGGAGAATGGGAGGGCTTAGAACATGCCTGGGCACTGTGGTTTCTTCCAGAGAAGTGGAGGGCATTGGCTTTACCTTGCCACAACCACTTGGGATAGGGTTTGCACCTCAGGAAAACTGTTTCCGTGGGAAGCCGGCTTTTTGCAAAGGGGTCTCAGGGCCGAGGGCCTCGGCTGTCCCTCCGGCTCCCCAAAGCACAGGGACGAGGTGAGGGGCTGGGACCACGCCTGGGCAATGTTGTTTCTTACACCTGGGTGTGTGGCATTTTGTTGAGCTGGCTACTCCCACTTGGGATAGGTTTTCCACAGCAAGCGCCTATTGTTCGTCGGAAGCTGTTTTTGCCCCAGGGGTCTCCGGGCTGTGTTCGTTGGGGTTGAACTCCTGCTAGCAAAACCGCCGGGATGAGGGAAGGGTTCAGACTGTGCCTGGGCCCTGTAGTCTCTTCCAGGTCAGTGTATGGCATTTCCTTCCCCTTGCCTCAGGCACCTGGGAGCATATCTGCACGTGGAGAAAGACTTTCCCGTGGGAAGCCGGTTTTTGTCAAACAGGTCCCAGTGCTCTGCTCCTCTCTTTTCACTCCTGCTGCCAGAAGCCCAGGGAGGATGGGAGGGCTTAGAACATGGCTGGGCACTGTGGTTTCTTCCAGAGAAGTGGAGGGCATTTGCTTTACCTTGCCACAACCAGTTGGGATAGGGTCTGCACCTCAGGAAATCTGTTTCCGTGGGAAGCCGGCTTTTTGCAAAGGGGTCTCTGGGCCCAGGGCCTCGGGTGTCCCTCCGGCTCCCCAAAACACAGGGACGAGGTGAGGGGCTTAGACCGTGCCTGGGCAATGTTGTTTCTTACACCTGGGTGTGTGGCATAGTTTACCTGGCTACCCCCACTTGGGATAGGTGTTCCACAGCAAGCACCTATTGTTCGTCGGAAGCCGTTTTTGCCCCAGGGGTCTCCGGGCTGTGTTCGTTGGGGTTGAACTCCTGCTAGCAAAACCGCCGGGTTGAGGGAAGGGTTCAGACTGTGCCTGGGCCCTGTGGTCTCTTCCAGGTCAGTGTATGGCATTTCCTTCCCCTTGCCACAGGCACCTGGGAGCATGTCTGCACGTGGAGAAAGACTTTCCCGTGGGAAGCCGGTTATTGTCCAACGGGTCCCAGTGCTCTGCTCCTCTCTTTTCACTCCTGCTGCCAGAAGCCCAGGGAGGATGGGAGGGCTTAGAACATGGCTGGGCACTGTGGTTTCTTCCAGAGAAGTGGAGGGCATTTGCTTTACCTTGCCACAACCACGTGGGATAGGGTCTGCACCTCAGGAAAACTGTTCCCGTGGGAAGCTGGCTTTTTGCAAAGGGGTCTCTGGGCCGAGGGCCTCAGGTGTCCCTCCGGCTCCCCAAAGCACAGGGACAAGGTGAGGGGCTTAGAACATGCTTGGGCAATGTTGTTTCTTACACCTGGGTGTGTGGCATTTTGTTGAGCTGGCTAACCCCACTTGGGATAGGTTTTCCACAGCAAGCGCCTATTGTTTGTCGGAAGCCGTTTTTGCCTCAGTGTTCTCCGGGCTCTGTTCGTTGGGGTTGAACTCCTGCTAGCAAAACCGCCGGGATGAGGGAAGGGTTCAGACTGTGCCTGGGCCCTGTGGTCTCTTCCAGGTCAGTGTATGGCATTTCCTTCCCCTTGCCACAGGCACCTGGGAGCATGTCTTCACGTGAAGAAAGACGTTCCCGTGGGAAGCCGGTTTTTGTCAAACGGGTCCCAGTGCTCTGCTCCTCTCTTTTCACTCCTGCTGCCAGAAGCCCAGGGAGGATGGGAGGGCTTAGAACATGGCTGGGCACTGTGGTTTCTTCCAGAGAAGTGGAGGGCATTTGCTTTACCTTGCCACAACCACTTGTGAGAGAGTCTGCACCTCAGGAAAACTGTTTCCGTGGGAAGCCGGCTTTTTGCAAAGAGGTCTCTGGGCCCAGGGCCTCGGGTGTCCCTCCGGCTCCCCAAAGCACAGGGACGAGGTGAGGGCCTTAGACCGTGCCTGGGCAATGTTGTTTCTTACACCTGGGTGTGTGGCATAGTTTACCTGGCTACCCCCACTTGGGATAGGTGTTCCACAGCAAGCACCTATTGTTCGTCGGAAGCCGTTTTTGCCCCAGGGGTCTCCGGGCTGTGTTCGTTGGGGTTGAACTCCTGCTAGCAAAACCGCCGGGTTGAGGGAAGGGTTCAGACTGTGCCTGGGCCCTGTGGTCTCTTCCAGGTCAGTGTATGGCATTTCCTTCCCCTTGCCACAGGCACCTGGGAGCATGTCTGCACGTGGAGAAAGACTTTCCCGTGGGAAGCCGGTTTTTGTCCAACGGGTCCCAGTGCTCTGCTCCTCTCTTTTCACTCCTGCTGCCAGAAGCCCAGGGAGGATGGGAGGGCTTAGAACATGGCTGGGCACTGTGGTTTCTTCCAGAGAAGTGGAGGGCATTTGCTTTACCTTGCCACAACCACTTGTGAGAGGGTCTGCACCTCAGGAAAACTGTTCCCGTGGGAAGCCTGCTTTTTGCAAAGGGGTCTCTGGGCCCAGGGACTCGGGTGTCCCTCCGGCTCCCCAAAGCACAGGGACGAGGTGAGGGGCTTAGACCATGCCTGGGCAATGTTGTTTCTTACACCTGGGTGTGTGGCATAGTTTACCTGGCTACCCCCACTTGGGATAGGTGTTCCACAGCAAGCACCTATTGTTCGTCGGAAGCCGTTTTTGCCCCAGGGGTCTCCGGGCTATGTTCGTTGGGCTTGAACTCCTGCTAGCAAAACCGCCGGGTTGAGGGAAGGGTTCAGACTGTGCCTGGGCCCTGTGGTCTCTTCCAGGTCAGTGTATGGCATTTCCTTCCCCTTGCCACAGGCACCTGGGAGCATGTCTGCACGTGGAGAAGGACTTTTCCGTGGGAAGCCGGTTTTTGTCAAACGGGTCCCAGTGCTCTGCTCCTCTCTTTTCACTCCTGCTGCCAGAAGCCCAGGGAGGATGGGAGGGCTTAGAACATGGCTGGGCACTGTGGTTTCTTCCAGAGAAGTGGAGGGCATTTGCATTACCTTGCCACAACCACTTGGGATAGGGTCTGCACCTAAGGAAAACTGTTTCCGTGGGAAGCCGGCTTTTTGCAAAGAGGTCTCTGGGCCGAGGGCCTCAGGTGTCCCTCTGGCTCCCCAAAGCACAGGGACGAGGTGAGGGGCTTAGACCATGCCTGGGCAATGTTGTTTCTTACACCTGGGTGTGTGGCATTTTGTTGACCTGGCTACCCCCACTTTGGATAGGTTTTCCACAGCAAGCGCCTATTGTTCCTCGGAAGCCGTTTTTGCCTCAGTGTTCTCCGGGTTGTGTTCTTTGGGGTTGAACTCCTGCTATGAAAACCGCCGGGTTGAGGGAAGGGTTCAGACTTTGCCTGGGCCCTGTGGTCTCTTCCAGGTCAGTGTATGGCATTTCCTTCCCCTTGCCACAGGCACCTGGGAGCATGTCTGCACGTGGAGAAAGACTTTCCCGTGGGAAGCCGGTTTTTGTCAAACGGGTCCCAGTGCTCTGCTCCTCTCTTTTCACTCCTGCTGCCTGAAGCCCATGGAGGATGGGACGGCTTAGAACATGGCTGGGCACTGTGGTTTCTTCCAGAGAAGTGGAGGGCATTTGCTTTACCTTGCCACAACCACTTGGGATAGGGTCTGCACCTCAGGAAAACTGTTTCCGTGGGAAGCCGGCTTTTTGCAAAGGGGTCTCAGGGCCGTGGGCCTCGGGTGTCCCTCCGGCTCCCCAAAGCACAGGGACGAGGTGAGGGGCTTAGACCATGCCTGGGCAATGTTGTTTCTTACACCTGGGTGTGTGGCATTTTTTGAGCTGGCTACCCCCACTTGGGATAGGTGTTCCACAGCAAGCACCTCTTGTTCGTCGGAAGCCGTTTTTGCCTCAGGGGTCTCCGGGCTGTGTTCGTTGGGCTTGAACTCCTGCTAGCAAAACCGCCGGGTTGAGGGAAGGGTTCAGACTGTGCCTGGGCCCTGTGGTCTCTTCCAGGTCAGTGTATGGCATTTCCTTCCCCTTGCCACAGGCACCTGGGAGCATGTCTGCACGTGGAGAAAGACTTTCCCGTGGGAAGCCGGTTTTTGTCAAACGTGTCCCAGTGCTCATCTCCTCTCTTTTCACTCCTGCTGCCAGAAGCCTAGGGAGGATGGGACGGCTTAGAACATGGCTGGGCACTGGGGTTTCTTCCAGAGAAGTGGAGGGCATTGGCTTTACCTTGCCACAACCACTTGTGAGAGGGTCTGCACCTCAGGAAAACTGTTTCCGTGGGAAGCCGGCTTTTTGCAAAGCGGTCTCAGGGCCGTGAGCCTCGGGTGTCCCTCCGGCTCCCCAAAGCACAGGGACGAGGTGAGGGGCTTAGACCATGGCTGGGCAATGTTGTTTCTTACACCTGGGTGTGTGGCATTTTGTTGAGCTGGCTACCCCCACTTGGGATAGGTGTTCCACAGCAAGCACTATTGTTCGTCGGAAGCCGTTTTTGCCCCAGGGGTCTCCGGGCTGTGTTCGTTGGGCTTGAACTCCTGCTAGCAAAACCGCCGGGTTGAGGGAAGGGTTCAGACTGTGCCTGGGCCCTGTGGTCTCTTCCAGGTCAGTGTATGGCATTTCCTTCCCCTTGCCACAGGCACCTGGGAGCATGTCTGCACGTGGAGAAAGACTTTCCCGTGGGAAGCCGGTTTTTGTCAAACGGGTCCCAGTGCTCTGCTCCTCTCTTTTCACTCCTGTTGCCAGAAGCCCAGGGAGGATGGGAGGGCTTAGAACATACCTGGGCACTGTGGTTTCTTCCAGAGAAGTGGAGGGCATTTGCTTTACCTTGCCAGAACCACTTGGGATAGGGTCTGCACCTCAGGAAAACTGTTTCCGTGGGAAGCCGGCTTTTTGCAAAGGGGTCTCAGGGCCGTGGGCCTCGGGTGTCCCTCCAGCTCCCCAAAGCACACGGACGAGGTGAGGGGCTTAGACCATGCCTGGGCAATGTTGTTTCTTACACCTGGGTGTGTGGCATTTTGTTGAGCTGGCTACCCCCACTTGGGATAGGTGTTCCACAGCAAGCACCTATTGTTCGTCGGAAGCCGTTTTTGCCCCAGGGGTCTCCGGGCTGTGTTAGTTGATGTTGAACTCCTGCTAGCAAAACCGCCGCGTTGAGGGAAGGGTTCAGACTGTGCCTGGGCCCTGTGGTCTCTTCCAGGTCAGTGTATGGCATTTCCTTCTCCTTGCCACAGGCACCTGGGAGCATGTCTGCACGTGGAGAAAGACTTTCCCGTGGGAAGCCGGTTTTTGGCAAACGGGTCCCAGTGCTCTGCTCCTCTCTTTTCACTCCTGCTCCCAGAAGCCCAGGGAGGATGGGAGGGCTTAGAACATGGCTGGGCACTGTGGTTTCTTCCAGAGAAGTGGAGGGCATTGGCTTTACCTTGCCACAACCACTTGTGAGAGGGTCTGCACCTCAGGAAAACTGTTTCCGTGGGAAGCCTGCTTTTTGCAAAGGGGTCTCAGGGCCGTGGGCCTCGGGTGTCCCTCCGGCTCCCCAAAGCACAGGGACGAGGTGAGGGGCTTAGACCATGCCTGGGCAATGTTGTTTCTTACACCTGGGTGTGTGGCATTTTGTTGAGCTGGCTACCCCCACTTGGGATAGGTGTTCCAAGCAAGCACCTATTGTTCGTCGGAAGCCGTTTTTGCCCCAGGGGTCTCTGGGCTGTGTTCGTTGGGCTTGAACTCCTGCTAGCAAAACCGCCGGGTTGAGGGAAGGGTTCAGACTGTGCCTGGGCCCTGTGGTCTCTTCCAGGTCAGTGTA
This sequence comes from Ursus americanus, assembly GCF_024610735.1. Taxonomy (NCBI): domain Eukaryota; kingdom Metazoa; phylum Chordata; class Mammalia; order Carnivora; family Ursidae; genus Ursus; species Ursus americanus. The sequence goes on from NC_142146.1 coordinate 790,116, forward strand.
TGGCATTTCCTTCCCCTTGCCACAGGCACCTGGGAGCATGTCTGCATGTGGAGAAAGACTTTCCCGTGGGAAGCCGGTTTTTGTCAAACGGGTCCCAGGGTTCTGCTCCTCTCTTTTCACTCCTGCTGCCAGAAGCCCAGGGAGAATGGGAGGGCTTAGAACATGCCTGGGCACTGTGGTTTCTTCCAGAGAATTGGAGGGCATTGGCTTTACCTTGCCACAACCACTTGGGATAGGGTCTGCACCTCAGGAAAACAGTTTCCGTGGGAAGCCGGCTTTTTGCAAAGGGGTCTCAGGGCCGTGGGCCTCGGCTGTCCCTCCGGCTCCCCAAAGCACAGGGACGAGGTGAGGGGATTAGACCATGCCTGGGCAATGTTGTTTCTTACACCTGGGTGTGTGGCATTTTGCTGACCTGGCTACCCCCACTTGGGATAGGTTTTCCACAGCAAGCGCCTATTGTTCGTCGGAAGCCGTTTTTGCCCCAGGGGTCTCCGGGCTCTGTTCGTTGGGGTTGAACCCCTGCTAGCAAAACCGCCGGGTTGAGGGAAGGGTTCAGACTGTGCCTGGGCCCTGTGGTCTCTTCCAGGTCAGTGTATGGCATTTCCTTCCCCTTACCACAGGCACCTGGGAGCATGTCTGCACGTGGAGAAAGACTTTCCCGTGGGAAGCCGGTTTCTGTCAAACTGGTCCCAGTGCTCTGCTCCTCTCTTTTCACTCCTGCTGCCAGAAGCCCAGGGAGGATGGGAGGGCTTAGAACATACCTGGGCACTGTGGTTTCTTCCAGAGAAGTGGAGGGCATTTGCTTTACCTTGCCACAACCTCTTTGGATAGGGTCTGCACCTCAGGAAATCTGTTTCCGTGGGAAGCCGGCTTTTTGCAAAGGGGTCTCAGGGCCGTGGGCCTCGGGTGTCCCTCCGGCTCCCCAAAGCACAGGGAGGAGGTGAGGGGCTTAGACCATGCCTGGGCAATGTTGTTTCTTACACCTGGGTGTGTGGCATTTTGTTGAGCTGGCTACCCCCACTTGCGATAGGTGTTCCACAGCAAGCACCTATTGTTCGTCGGAAGCCGTTTTTGCCCCAGGGGTCTCCGGGCTGTGTTCGTTGGGCTTGAAATCCTGCTAGCAAAACCGCCGGGTTGAGGGAAGGGTTCAGACTGTGCCTGGGCCCTGTGGTCTCTTCCAGGTCAGTGTATGGCATTTCCTTCCCCTTGCCACAGGCACCTGGGAGCATGTCTGCACGTGGAGAAAGACTTTCCCGTGGGAAGCCGGTTTTTGTCAAACGGGTCCCAGTGCTCTGCTCCTCTCTTTTCACTCCTGCTGCCAGAAGCCCAGGGAGGATGGGAGGGCTTAGAACATGGCTGGGCACTGTGGTTTCTTCCAGAGAAGTGGAGGGCATTGGCTTTACCTTGCCACAACCACTTGTGAGAGGGTCTGCACCTCAGGAAAACTGTTTCCGTGGGAAGCCGGCTTTTTGCAAAGGGGTCTCAGGGCCGTGAGCCTCGGGTGTCCCTCCGGCTCCCCAAAGCACAGGGACGAGGTGAGGGGCTTAGACCATGGCTGGGCAATGTTGTTTCTTACACCTGGGTGTGTGGCATTTTGTTGAGCTGGCTACCCCCACTTGGGATAGGTTTTCCACAGCAAGCACCGTTTGTTCGTCGGAAGCCGTTTTTGCCTCAGGGGTCTCCGGGCTGTGTTCGTTGGGCTTGAACTCCTGCTAGCAAAACCGCCGGGTTGAGGGAAGGGTTCAGACTGTGCCTGGGCCCTGTGGTCTCTTCCAGGTCAGTGTATGGCATTTCCTTCCCCTTGCCACAGGCACCTGGGAGCATGTCTGCACGTGGAGAAAGACTTTTCCGTGGGAAGCCGGTTTTTGTCCAACGGGTCCCAGTGCTCTGCTCCTCTCTTTTCACTCCTGCTGCCAGAAGCCCAGGGAGGATGGGAGGGCTTAGAACATGGCTGGGCACTGTGGTTTCTTCCAGAGAAGTGGAGGGCATTTGCATTACCTTGCCACAACCACTTGGGATAGGGTCTGCACCTCAGGAAATCTGTTTCCGTGGGAAGCCGGCTTTTTGCAAAGGGGTCTCTGGGCCCAGGGCCTCGGGTGTCCCTCCGGCTCCCCAAAGCACAGGGACGAGGTGAGGGCCTTAGACCGTGCCTGGGCAATGTTGTTTCTTACACCTGGGTGTGTGGCATAGTTTACCTGGCTACCCCCACTCGGATAGGTGTTCCACAGCAAGCACCTATTGTTCGTCGGAAGCCGTTTTTGCCCCAGGGGTCTCCGGGCTGTGTTCGTTGGGGTTGAACTCCTGCTAGCAAAACCGCCGGGTTGAGGGAAGGGTTCAGACTGTACCTGGGCCCTGTGGTCTCTTCCAGGTCAGTGTATGGCATTTCCTTCCCCTTGCCACAGGCACCTGGGAGCATGTCTGCACGTGGAGAAAGACTTTCCCGTGGGAAGCCGGTTTTTGTCCAACGGGTCCCAGTGCTGTGCTCCTCTCTTTTCACTCCTGCTGCCAGAAGCCCAGGGAGGATGGGAGGGCTTAGAACATGGCTGGGCACTGTGGTTTCTTCCAGAGAAGTGGAGGGCATTTGCTTTACCTTGCCACAACCACTTGTGAGAGGGTCTGCACCTCAGGAAAACTGTTCCCGTGGGAAGCCTGCTTTTTGCAAAGGGGTCTCTGGGCCCAGGGACTCGGGTGTCCCTCCGGCTCCCCAAAGCACAGGGACGAGGTGAGGGGCTTAGACCATGCCTGGGCAATGTTGTTTCTTACACCTGGGTGTGTGGCATAGTTTACCTGGCTACCCCCACTTGGGATAGGTGTTCCACAGCAAGCACCTATTGTTCCTCGGAAGCCGTTTTTGCCTCAGTGTTCTCCGGGTTGTGTTCTTTGGGGTTGAACTCCTGCTATGAAAACCGCCGGGTTGAGGGAAGGGTTCAGACTTTGCCTGGGCCCTGTGGTCTCTTCCAGGTCAGTGTATGGCATTTCCTTCCCCTTGCCACAGGCACCTGGGAGCATGTCTGCACGTGGAGAAAGACTTTTCCGTGGGAAGCCGGTTTTTGTCAAACGGGTCCCAGTGCTCTGCTCCTCTCTTTTCACTCCTGCTGCCAGAAGCCCAGGGAGGATGGGAGGGCTTAGAACATGGCTGGGCACTGTGGTTTCTTCCAGAGAAGTGGAGGGCATTTGCATTACCTTGCCACAACCACTTGGGATAGGGTCTGCACCTCAGGAAATCTGTTTCCGTGGGAAGCCGGCTTTTTGCAAAGGGGTCTCTGGGCCCAGGGCCTCGGGTGTCCCTCCGGCTCCCCAAAGCACAGGGACGATGTGAGGGGCTTAGACCATGCCTGGGCAATGTTGTTTCTTACACCTGGGTGTGTGGCATTTTGTTGAGGTGGCTACCCCCACTTGGGATAGGTTTTCCACAGCAAGCACCTCTTGTTCGTCGGAAGCCGTTTTTACCCCAGGGGTCTCCGGGCTGTGTTCGTTGGGCTTGAACTCCTGCTAGCAAAACCGCCGGCTTGAGGGAAGGGTTCTGACTGTGCCTGGGCCCTGTGGTCTCTTCCAGGTCAGTGTATGGCATTTCCTTCCCCTTGCCACAGGCACCTGGGAGCATGTCTGCACGTGGAGAAAGACTTTCCTGTGGGAAGCCGGTTTTTGGCAAACGGGTCCCAGTGCTCTGCTCCTCTCTTTTCACTCCTGCTGCCAGAAGCCCAGGGAGGATGGGAGGGCTTAGAACATGGCTGGGCACTGTGGTTTCTTCCAGAGAAGTGGAGGGCATTGGCTTTACCTTGCCACAACCACTTGAGAGAGGGTCTGCACCTCAGGAAAACTGTTTCCGTGGGAAGCCTGCTTTTTGCAAAGGGGTCTCAGGGCCGTGGGCCTCGGGTGTCCCTCCGGCTCCCCAAAGCACAGGGACGAGGTGAGGGGCTTAGACCATGCCTGGGCAATGTTGTTTCTTACACCTGGGTGTGTGGCATTTTGTTGAGCTGGCTACCCCCACTTGGGATAGGTGTTCCACAGCAAGCACCTATTGTTCGTCGGAAGCCGTTTTTGCCCCAGGGGTCTCTGGGCTGTGTTCGTTGGGCTTGAACTCCTGCTAGCAAAACCGCCGGGTTGAGGGAAGGGTTCAGACTGTGCCTGGGCCCTGTGGTCTCTTCCAGGTCAGTGTATGGCATTTCCTTCCCCTTGCCACAGGCACCTGGGAGCATGTCTGCACGTGGAGAAAGACTTTCCCGTGGGAAGCCGGTTTTTGTCAAACGGGTCCCAGGGTTCTGCTCCTCTCTTTTCACTCCTGCTGCCAGAAGCCCAGGGAGAATGGGAGGGCTTAGAACATGCCTGGGCTCTGTGGTTTCTTCCAGAGAAGTGGAGGGCATTGGCTTTACCTTGCCACAACCACTTGGGATAGGGTCTGCACCTCAGGAAAACAGTTTCCGTGGGAAGCCGGCTTTTTGCAAAGGGGTCTCAGGGCCGTGGGCCTCGGCTGTCCCTCCGGCTCCCCAAAGCACAGGGACGAGGTGAGGGGATTAGACCATGCCTGGGCAATGTTGTTTCTTACACCTGGGTGTGTGGCATTTTGCTGACCTGGCTACCCCCACTTGGGATAGGTTTTCCACAGCAAGCGCCTATTGTTCGTCGGAAGCCGTTTTTGCCCCAGGGGTCTCCAGGCTCTGTTCGTTGGGGTTGAACCCCTGCTAGCAAAACCGCCGGGTTGAGGGAAGGGTTCAGACTGTGCCTGGGCCCTGTGGTCTCTTCCAGGTCAGTGTATGGCATTTCCTTCCCCTTACCACAGGCACCTGGGAGCATGTCTGCACGTGGAGAAAGACTTTCCCGTGGGAAGCCGGTTTTTGTCAAACTGGTCCCAGTGCTCTGCTCCTCTCTTTTCACTCCTGCTGCCAGAAGCCCAGGGAGGATGGGAGGGCTTAGAACATACCTGGGCACTGTGGTTTCTTCCAGAGAAGTGGAGGGCATTTGCTTTACCTTGCCACAACCTCTTTGGATAGGGTCTGCACCTCAGGAAATCTGTTTCCGTGGGAAGCCGGCTTTTTGCAAAGGGGTCTCAGGGACGTGGGCCTCGGGTGTCCCTCCGGCTCCCCAAAGCACAGGGACGAGGTGAGGGGCTTAGACCATGCCTGGGCAATGTTGTTTCTTACACCTGGGTGTGTGGCATTTTCTTGAGCTGGCTACCCCCACTTGCGATAGGTGTTCCACAGCAAGCACCTATTGTTCGTCGGAAGCCGTTTTTGCCCCAGGGGTCTCCGGGCTGTGTTCGTTGGGCTTGAACTCCTGCTAGCAAAACCGCCGGGTTGAGGGAAGGGTTCAGACTGTGCCTGGGCCCTGTGGTCTCTTCCAGGTCAGTGTATGGCATTTCCTTCCCCTTGCCACAGGCACCTGGGAGCATGTCTGCACCTGGAGAAAGACTTTCCCGTGGGAAGCCGGTTTTTGTCAAACGGGTCCCAGTGCTCTGCTCCTCTCTTTTCACTCCTGCTGCCAGAAGCCCAGGGAGGATGGGAGGGCTTAGAACATGGCTGGGCACTGTGGTTTCTTCCAGAGAAGTGGAGGGCATTGGCTTTACCTTGCCACAACCACTTGTGAGAGGGTCTGCACCTCAGGAAAACTGTTTCCGTGGGAAGCCGGCTTTTTGCAAAGGGGTCTCAGGGCCGTGAGCCTCGGGTGTCCCTCCGGCTCCCCAAAGCACAGGGACGAGGTGAGGGGCTTAGACCATGGCTGGGCAATGTTGTTTCTTACACCTGGGTGTGTGGCATTTTGTTGAGCTGGCTACCCCCACTTGGGATAGGTTTTCCACAGCAAGCACCTCTTGTTCGTCGGAAGCCGTTTTTGCCTCAGGGGTCTCCGGGCTGTGTTCGTTGGGCTTGAACTCCTGCTAGCAAAACCGCCGGGTTGAGGGAAGGGTTCAGACTGTGCCTGGGCCCTGTGGTCTCTTCCAGGTCAGTGTATGGCATTTCCTTCCCCTTGCCACAGGCACCTGGGAGCATGTCTGCACGTGGAGAAAGACTTTCCCGTGGGAAGCCGGTTTTTGTCAAACGGGTCCCAGGGTTCTGCTCCTCTCTTTTCACTCCTGCTGCCAGAAGCCCAGGGAGAATGGGAGGGCTTAGAACATGCCTGGGCACTGTGGTTTCTTCAAGAGAAGTGGAGGGCATTGGCTTTACCTTGCCACAACCACTTGGGATAGGGTCTGCACCTCAGGAAAACAGTTTCCGTGGGAAGCCGGCTTTTTGCAAAGGGGTCTCAGGGCCGTGGGCCTCGGCTGTCCCTCCGGCTCCCCAAAGCACAGGGACGAGGTGAGGGGATTAGACAATGCCTGGGCAATGTTGTTTCTTACACCTGGGTGTGTGGCATTTTGCTGACCTGGCTACCCCCACTTGGGATAGGTGTTCCACAGCAAGCACCTATTGTTCGTCGCAAGCCGTTTTTGCCCCAGGGGTCTCCGGGCTGTGTTCCTTGGGCTTGAACCCCTGCTAGCAAAACCGCCGGGTTGAGGGAAGGGTTCAGACTGTGCCTGGGCCCTGTGGTCTCTTCCAGGTCAGTGTATGGCATTTCCTTCCCCTTGCCACAGGCACCTGGGAACATGTCTGCACGTGGAGAAAGACTTTCCCGTCGGAAGCCAGTTTTGTCCAACGGGTCCCAGTGCTCTGCTCCTCTCTTTTCACTCCTGCTGCCAGAAGCCCAGGGAGGATGGGAGGGCTTAGAACATGGCTGGGCACTGTGGTTTCTTCCAGAGAAGTGGAGGGCATTGGCTTTACCTTGCCACAACCACTTGTGAGAGGGTCTGCACCTCAGGAAAACTGTTTCCGTGGGAAGCCGGCTTTTTGCAAAGGGGTCTCAGGGCCGTGAGCCTCGGGTGTCCCTCCGGCTCCCCAAAGCACAGGGACGAGGTGAGGGGCTTAGACCATGCCTGGGCAATGTTGTTTCTTACACCTGGGTGTGTGGCATTTTGTTGAGCTGGCTACCCCCACTTGGGATAGGTGTTCCACAGCAAGCACCTATTGTTCGTCGGAAGCCGTTTTTGCCCCAGGGGTCTCCGGGCTGTGTTCGTTGGGCTTGAACTCCTGCTAGCAAAAACGCCCGGTTGAGGGAAGGGTTCAGACTGTGCCTGGGCCCTGTGGTCTCTTCCAGGTCAGTGTATGGCATTTCCTTCCCCTTGCCACAGGCACCTGGGAGCATGTCTGCACGTGGAGAAAGACTTTACCGTGGGAAGCTGGTTTTTGTCCAACGGGTCCCAGTGCTCTGCTCCTCTCTTTTCTCTCCTGCCGCCAGAAGCCCAGGGAGGATGGGAGGGCTTAGAACATGGCTGGGCACTGTGGTCTCTTCCAGAGAAATGGAGGGCATTTGCTTTACCTTGCCACAACCACTTGTGAGAGGGTCTGCACCTCAGGAAAACTCTTTCCGTGGGAAGCCGGCTTTTTGCAAAGGGGTCTCAGGGCCGTGGGCCTCGGCTGTCCCTCCGGCTCCCCAAAGCACAGGGACGAGGTGACGGGCTTAGACCATGGCTGGACAATGTTGTTTCTTACACCTGGGTGTGTGGCATTTTGTTGAGCTGGCTACCCCCACTTCGGATAGGTGTTCCACTGCAAGCACCTATTGTTCTTCGGAAGCCGTTTTTGCCCCAGGGGTCTCCGGGCTGTGTTCGTTGGGGTTGAACTCCTGCTAGCAAAACCGCCGTGTTGAGGGAAGGGTTCAGACTGTGCCTGGGCCCTGTGGTCTCTTCCAGGTCAGTGTATGGCATTTCCTTCCCCTTGCCACAGGCACCTGGGAGCATGTCTGCACGTGGAGAAAGACTTTCCCGTGGGAAGCCGGTTTTTGTCAAACGGGTCCCAGTGCTCTGCTCCTCTCTTTTCACTCCTGCTGCCAGAAGCCCAGGGTGAATGGGAGGGCTTAGAACATGCCTGGGCACTGTGGTTTCTTCCAGAGAAGTGGAGGGCATTGGCTTTACCTTGCCACAACCACTTGGGATAGGGTCTGCACCTTAGGAAAACTGTTTCCGAGGGAAGCCGGCTTTTTGCAAAGGGGTCTCAGGGCCGTGGGCCTCGGGTGTCCCTCCGGCTCCCCAAAGCACAGGGACGAGGTGAGGGGCTTAGACCGTGCCTGGGCAATGTTGTTTCTTACACCTGGGTGTGTGGCATAGTTTACCTGGCTACCCCCACTTGGGATAGGTGTTCCACAGCAAGCACCTATTGTTCGTCGGAAGCCGTTTTTGCCCCAGGGGTCTCCGGGCTGTGTTCCTTGGGGTTGAACTCCTGCTAGCAAAACTGCCGGGATGAGGGAAGGGATCAGACTGTGCCTGGGCCCTGTGGTCTCTTCCAGGTCAGTGTATGGCATTTCCTTCCCCTTGCCTCAGGCACCTGGGAGCATGTCTGCCCGTGGAGAAAGACTTTCCCGGGGAAGCCGGTTTTTGTCAAACGGGTCCCAGTGCTCTGCTCCTCTCTTTTCACTCCTCCTCCCAGAAGCCCAGGGAGGATGGGAGGGCTTAGAACATGGCTGGGCACTGTGGTTTCTTCCAGAGAAGTGGAGGGCATTTGCTTTACCTTGCCACAACCACTTGGGATAGGGTCTGCACCTCAGGAAAACTGCTTCCGTGGGAAGCCGGCTTTTTGCAAAGGGGTCTCAGGGCCGTGGGCCTCGGCTCTCCCTCCGGCTCCCCAAAGCACAGGGACGAGGTGAGGGGCTTAGACCATGCCTGGGCAATGTTGTTTCTTACACCTGGGTGTGTGGCATAGTTTACCTGGCTACCCCCACTTGGGATAGGTGTTCCACAGCAAGCACCTATTGTTCGTCGGAAGCCGTTTTTGCCCCAGGGGTCTCCGGGCTGTGTTCCTTGGGGTTGAACTCCTGCTAGCAAAACCGCCGGGATGAGGGAAGGGATCAGACTGTGCCTGGGCCCTGTGGTCTCTTCCAGGTCAGTGTATGGCATTTCCTTCCCCTTGCCTCAGGCACCTGGGAGCATGTCTGCACGTGGAGAAAGACTTTCCCGTGGGAAGCCGGTTTTTGGCAAACGGGTCCCAGTGCTCTGCTCCTCTCTTTTCACTCCTGCTGCCAGAAGCCCAGGGAGGATGGGAGGGCTTAGAACATGGCTGGGCTCTGTGGTTTCTTCCAGAGAAGTGGAGGGCATTTGCTTTACCTTGCCGCAACCCCTTGTGAGAGGGTCTGCACCTCAGGAAAACTGTTTCCGTGGGAAGCCGGCTTTTTGCAAAGGGGTCTCAGGGCCGTGGGCCTCGGGTGTCCCTCCGGCTCCCCAAAGCACAGGGACGAGGTGAGGGGCTTAGACCATGCCTGGGCAATGTTGTTTCTTCCACCTGGGTGTGTGGCATAGTTTACCTGGCTACCCCCACTTGGGATAGGTGTTCCACAGCAAGCACCTATTGTTCGTCAGAAGCCGTTTTTGCCCCAGGGGTCTCCGGGCTGTGTTCGTTGGGGTTGAACTCCTGCTAGCAAAACCGCCAGGTTGAGGGAAGGGTTCAGAGAGTGCCTGGGCCCTGTGGTCTCTTCTAGGTCAGTGTATGGCATTTCCTTCCCCTTGCCACAGGACCTGGGAGCTTGTCTGCACGTGGAGAAAGACTTTCCCGTGGGAAGCCGGTTTTTGTCAAACGGGTCCCAGTGCTCTGTTCCTCTCTTTTCACTCCTGCTGCCAGAAGCCCATGGAGGATGGGAGGGCTTAGAACATGGCTGGGCACTGTGGTTTCTTCCAGAGAAGTGGAGGGCATTTGCTTTACCTTGCCACAACCACTTGTGAGAGGGTCTGCACCTCAGGAAAACTGTTCCCGTGGGAAGCCTGCTTTTTGCAAAGGGGTCTCAGGGCCGTGGGCCTCGGCTGTCCCTCCGGCTCCCCAAAGCACAGGGACAAGGTGAGGGGCTTAGACCATGCCTGGGCAATGTTGTTTCTTACACCTGGGTGTGTGGCATTTTGTTGAGCTGGCTACTCCCACTTGGGATAGGTTTTCCACAGCAAGCGCCTATTGTTCGTCGGAAGCCGTTTTTCCCCAGGGGTCTCCGGGCTGTGTTCGTTGGGGTTGAACTCCTGCTAGCAAAACCGCCGGGTTGAGGGAAGGGTTCAGACTGTGCCTGGGCCCTGTGGTCTCTTCCAGGTCAGTGTATGGCATTTCCTTCCCCTTGCCACAGGCACCTGGGAGCATGTCTGCACGTGGAGAAAGACTTTCCCGTGGGAAGCCGGTTTTTGTCAAACGGGTCCCAGTGCTCTGCTCCTCTCTTTTCACTCCTGCTGCCAGAAGCCCAGGGAGGATGGGAGGGCTTAGAACATGCCTGGGCACTGTGGTTTCTTCCAGAGAAGTGGAGGGCATTGGCTTTACCTTGCCACAACCACTTGGGATAGGGTCTGCACCTCAGGAAAACTGTTTCCGAGGGAAGCCGGCTTTTTGCAAAGGGGTCTCAGGGCCGTGGGCCTCGGGTGTCCCTCCGGCTCCCCACAGCACAGGGACGAGGTGAGGGGCTTAGACCGTGCCTGGGCAATGTTGTTTCTTACACCTGGGTGTGTGGCATAGTTTACCTGGCTACCCCCACTTGGGATAGGTGTTCCACAGCAAGCACCTATTGTTCGTCGGAAGCCGTTTTTGCCCCAGGGGTCTCCGGGCTGTGTTCCTTGGGGTTGAACTCCTGCTAGCAAAACCGCCGGGATGAGGGAAGGGATCAGACTGTGCCTGGGCCCTGTGGTCTCTTCCAGGTCAGTGTATGGCATTTCCTTCCCCTTGCCTCAGGCACCTGGGAGCATGTCTGCCCGTGGAGAAAGACTTTCCCGGGGAAGCCGGTTTTTGGCAAACGGGTCCCAGTGCTCTGCTCCTCTCTTTTCACTCCTGCTGCCAGAAGCCCAGGGAGGATGGGAGGGCTTAGAACATGGCTGGGCACTGTGGTTTCTTCCAGGGAAGTGGAGGGCATTTGCTTTACCTTGCCACAACCACTTGGGATAGGGTCTGCACCTCAGGAAATCTGTTTCCGTGGGAAGCCTGCTTTTTGCAAAGGGGTCTCTGGGCCCAGGGCCTCGGGTGTCCCTCCGGCTCCCCAAAGCACAGGGACGAGGTGAGGGGCTTAGACCATGCCTGGGCAATGTTGTTTCTTACACCTGGGTGTGTGGCATAGTTTACCTGGCTACCCCCACTTGGGATAGGTGTTCCACAGCAAGCACCTATTGTTCGTCGGAAGCCGTTTTTGCCCCAGGGGTCTCCGGGCTGTGTTCGTTGGGGTTGAACTCCTGCTAGCAAAACCGCCGGGTTGAGGGAAGGGTTCAGAGAGTTCCTGGGCCCTGTGGTCTCTTCCAGGTCAGTGTATGGCATTTCCTTCCCCTTGCCACAGGCACCTGGGAGCATGTCTGCACGTGGAGAAAGACTTTCCCGTGGGAAGCCGGTTTTTGTCAAACGGGTCCCAGTGCTCTGCTCCTCTCTTTTCACTCCTGCTGCCAGAAGCCCAGGGAGGATGGGAGGGCTTAGAACATGGCTGGGCACTGTGGTTTCTTCCAGAGAAGTGGAGGGCATTTGCTTTACCTTGCCACAACCACTTGGGATAGGGTCTGCACCTCAGGAAAACTGCTTCCGTGGGAAGCCGGCTTTTTGCAAAGGGGTCTCAGGGCCGTGGGCCTCGGCTGTCCCTCCGGCTCCCCAAAGCACAGGGACGAGGTGAGGGGCTTAGACCATGCCTGGGCAATGTTGTTTCTTACACCTGGGTGTGTGGCATAGTTTACCTGGCTACCCCCACTTGGGATAGGTGTTCCACAGCAAGCACCTATTGTTCGTCGGAAGCCGTTTTTGCCCCAGGGGTCTCCGGGCTGTGTTCCTTGGGGTTGAACTCCTGCTAGCAAAACCGCCGGGATGAGGGAAGGGATCAGACTGTGCCTGGGCCCTGTGGTCTCTTCCAGGTCAGTGTATGGCATTTCCTTCCCCTTGCCTCAGGCACCTGGGAGCATGTCTGCACGTGGAGAAAGACTTTCCCGTGGGAAGCCGGTTTTTGGCAAACGGGTCCCAGTGCTCTGCTCCTCTCTTTTCACTCCTGCTGCCAGAAGCCCAGGGAGGATGGGAGGGCTTAGAACATGGCTGGGCTCTGTGGTTTCTTCCAGAGAAGTGGAGGGCATTTGCTTTACCTTGCCGCAACCCCTTGTGAGAGGGTCTGCACCTCAGGAAAACTGTTTCCGTGGGAAGCCGGCTTTTTGCAAAGGGGTCTCAGGGCCGTGGGCCTCGGGTGTCCCTCCGGCTCCCCAAAGCACAGGGACGAGGTGAGGGGCTTAGACCATGCCTGGGCAATGTTGTTTCTTCCACCTGGGTGTGTGGCATAGTTTACCTGGCTACCCCCACTTGGGATAGGTGTTCCACAGCAAGCACCTATTGTTCGTCAGAAGCCGTTTTTGCCCCAGGGGTCTCCGGGCTGTGTTCGTTGGGCTTGAACTCCTGCTAGCAAAACCGCCAGGTTGAGGGAAGGGTTCAGAGAGTGCCTGGGCCCTGTGGTCTCTTCTAGGTCAGTGTATGGCATTTCCTTCCCCTTGCCACAGGACCTGGGAGCTTGTCTGCACGTGGAGAAAGACTTTCCCGTGGGAAGCCGGTTTTTGTCAAACGGGTCCCAGTGCTCTGTTCCTCTCTTTTCACTCCTGCTGCCAGAAGCCCATGGAGGATGGGAGGGCTTAGAACATGGCTGGGCACTGTGGTTTCTTCCAGAGAAGTGGAGGGCATTGGCTTTACCTTGCCACAACCACTTGTGAGAGGGTCTGCACCTCAGGAAAACTGTTCCCGTGGGAAGCCTGCTTTTTGCAAAGGGGTCTCAGGGCCGTGGGCCTCGGCTGTCCCTCCGGCTCCCCAAAGCACAGGGACAAGGTGAGGGGCTTAGACCATGCCTGGGCAATGTTGTTTCTTACACCTGGGTGTGTGGCATTTTGTTGAGCTGGCTACTCCCACTTGGGATAGGTTTTCCACAGCAAGCGCCTATTGTTCGTCGGAAGCCGTTTTTCCCCAGGGGTCTCCGGGCTGTGTTCGTTGGGGTTGAACTCCTGCTAGCAAAACCGCCGGGTTGAGGGAAGGGTTCAGACTGTGCCTGGGCCCTGTGGTCTCTTCCAGGTCAGTGTATGGCATTTCCTTCCCCTTGCCACAGGCACCTGGGAGCATGTCTGCACGTGGAGACAGACTTTCCCGTGGGAAGCCGGTTTTTGTCAAACGGGTCCCAGTGCTCTGCTCCTCTCTTTTCACTCCTGCTGCCAGAAGCCCAGGGAGGATGGGAGGGATTAGAACATGGCTGGGCACTGTGGTTTCTTCCAGAGAAGTGGAGGGCATTTGCTTTACCTTGCCACTACCACTTGGCATAGGGTCTGCACCTCAGGAAAACTGTTTCCGTGGGAAGCCGGCTTTTTGCAAAGAGGTCTCTGGGCCGAGGGCCTCAGGTGTCCCTCCGGCTCCCCAAAGCACAGGGACGAGATGAGGGGCTTAGACCATGCCTGGGCAATGTTGTTTCTTACACCTGGGTGTGTGGCATTTTGTTGAGCTTGCTGCCCCCACTTGGGATAGGTTTTCCACAGCAAGCGCCTATTGTTCGTCGGAAGCCGTTTTTGCCTCAGTGTTCTCCGGGCTGTATTCGTTGGGCCTGAACTCCTGCTAGCAAAACCGCCGGGATGAGGGAAGGGTTCAGACTGTGCCTGGGCCCTGTGGTCTCTTCCAGGTCAGTGTATGGCATTTCCTTCCCCTTGCCACAGGCACCTGGGAGCATGTCTGCACGTGGAGAAAGACTTTCCCGTGGGAAGCCGGTTTTTGTCAAACGGGTCCCAGTGCTCTGCTCCTCTCTTTTCACTCCTGCTGCCAGAAGCCCAGGGAGGATGGGAGGGCTTAGAACATGGCTGGGCACTGTGGTTTCTTCCAGAGAAGTGGAGGGCATTTGCATTACCTTGCCACAACCACTTGGGATAGGGTCTACACCTCAGGAAATCTGTTTCCGTGGGAAGCCGGCTTTTTGCAAATGGGACTCTGGGCCCAGGGCCTCAGGTGTCCCTCCGGCTCCCCAAAGCACAGGGACGAGGTGAGGGGCTTAGACCATGGCTGGGCAATGTTGTTTCTTACACCTGGGTGTGTGGCATTTTGTTGAGCTGGCTACCCACACTTGGGATAGGTTTTCCACAGCAAGCGCCTATTGTTTGTCGGAAGCCGTTTTTGCCACAGTGTTCTCCGGGCTGTGTTCGTTGGGGTTGTACTCCTGCTAGCAAAACCGCCGGGATGAGGGAAGGGTTCAGACTGTGCCTGGGCCCTGTGGTCTCTTCCAGGTCAGTGTATGGCATTTCCTTCCCCTTGCCACAGGCACCTGGGAGCATCTCTGCACTTGGAGAAAGACTTTCCCGTGGGAAGCCGGTTTTTGTCAAACGGGTCCCAGTGCTCTGCTCCTCTCTTTTCACTCCTGCTGCCAGAAGCCCAGGGAGGATGGGAGGGCTTAGAACATGGCTGGGCACTGTGGTTTCTTCCAGAGAAGTGGAGGGCATTTGCTTTACCTTGCCACAACCACTTGGGATAGGGTCTGCACCTCAGGAAATCTGTTTCCATGGGAAGCCGGCTTTTTGCAAAGGGGTCTCTGGGCCCAGGGCCTCGGGTGTCCCTCCGGCTCCCCAAAGCACAGGGATGAGGTGAGGGGTTTAGACCATGCCTGGGCAATGTTGTTTCTTACACCTGGGTGTGTGGCATAGTTTACCTGGCTACCCCCACTTGGGATAGGTGTTCCACAGCAAGCACCTATTGTTCGTCGGAAGCCGTTTTTGCCCCAGGGGTCTCCGGGCTGTGTTCGTTGGGGTTGAAGTCCTGCTAGCAAAACCGCCGGGATGAGGGAAGGGTTCAGACTGTGCCTGGGCCCTGTGGTCTCTTCCAGGTCAGTGTATGGCATTTCCTTCCCCTTGACACAGGCACCTGGGAGCA